>NW_021703769.1:41817963-41977197 GCF_005190385.1 Monodon monoceros | reverse complement strand
TGTGTGTGTGTGTGTGTGTGTGTGTGTGTGTGTGTGTGTGTGTGTGTTGGGGATGGGTGGGGACAAGTAATGCTTTTGACCTAATGGCTCTGAAGTTATGAATTTCAAATGATTTTCTAAGTCTATGAGATTTATTTTAAGGAAGGAAGAAAAAGTGCTTTTCAATGGGTTAAAAAAAAAAAAAAGAATATCAAACTAAACTGGGATGTAGTCCAAAACAGTTTCTCTAGTTTGAGTGGGAGCTATTAGAGTTTAAAATACTGCCTCCCCCCCCCACCCCCTTTTGGTTTATTGTCCACTTTTATGCAGAAGAAAATACATATGTCTCTGGACTTAGGAGAAACAGTCCCTCTCCTTTTCACATGGATCTGGAAGCCTGGAGCAATCCATGGCCAGGAGCCACCTACCGTGTGTGCAGCGCTGTCACAGTTCAGAGCTAGCAGGCCTTGTTTCATGAGACGGGGCTGTATGATTAAATTCTCCAGTGTAATATATATCTTTAAAAAGAAAAATCACAGACTTTCCACTTCTGTTTGAGCTCTATGGGCAAGAGGAAAAGCACGAATTCTACCGATATCGGAGAGGCAGGAGTCGGGGTTGGTTTATTTAGAGGGTTCATTTTAGCCAGGATTTGCAGGGGCCTTGGTGCGGCATATCAGGATGAACGAAGTCTCCGGCCTTCAAGCCTGAGGTTCTGGGCCCCGGAGAGGAAGCCCGTCTGATAAGAGAAGTAATTGAAGAACAGTGCTACGCTTCATTTCCTTTTCTTGAATTTCAGTTATGCATTGGTCATTTTCTCTGCATATCTACTTAATGGTTGTTAAATTAAATTGCTTCCCCTCAAGTGGTGATTTTTATTTATTTATTTTTTTAAACCATCTTTTTTCCTTACTCCGCTCCATTGCCCTCTGGCCCGACTCCCACTCCGTGTGTGTGCGGTGGAGGCCCCAGTGTCTGCAGAGGTGAAGGCTGGGGACTTCTCTCTCTCCCCCAGCCCTTTCCCAGAACCTCCCAGGGGCCCCTTGTCTGCAAGGTTGTGACGTTCTGAATTCTTCAGCTAGAGAATGTAGACTGTTTTAACATTTAAATGATACAGAATCCATTTATTTGATCCAGGAATGTGAAGAGTTCCACTTTTGTTTCGCGCAGCTCTGGGCTCTCGCTCGGAGCCTCCCTGACCCTGAACCCCCCTTTGGCAGCACGGGGCTGTCTCCTCTGCTGCTTCCATCAGCCTGTGGTCACAGAGCACAGTGTCCTGCTCTGGGATGGGTCCCAGTCTCCACTCAGCACAGCCCAACCTCAAGGCTGGAGTTTTCACCTTCACTCTTCTGGGGTTTGTCTGTTTTCCACCTGGGAATTGCCTCAAAACCTGGTTTTTGAGGTTTTTTTTGCCTTAGGGCAGATGGGCCTGATGGTGAAGGGCCTCTCAGTCTCTTTCTTGCGAGGTTGCCCTTGACCTTTCTTCCTGCATCTCTCTGAACTCGGAGTATCTACCCACTCATTCATTCACTTGACAGATATTAATTGAGGAGCTCCTCTGTGCCAGGCACGAAATAAGGCACTGGGTTACATTCTAGTCAGGAGACAAGTGATAAACTTGTATATAACATGTCATAGAGTGATAATTGCCAAGAGAGAAACAGATCAGGACAAGAGAGGTTGGTGGCTGCTCTCTTGTATGGGGTGGTGGGGAGGGTGGCTTCTGAGCAGAGGAAATGAGGGCCGAGTTATGTATGAATTGAAGGCAGTTCTTCTCAACTGGGGCACACTTTGTTCCCCAGGGGACACTTGTCGGTGTCTGGAGGCATCTTTGGTTATCACAACCTCGGAGGAGGGATGTGTGTTACTGGCATCTGGTGGGTAGAGGCCAGGGATGCTCTAAATATCCTCCAGTGCCCAGGGCAGCCCCCCCCCCCCCCACAAAGGAGAATCATGTGCTCCGAAATGTCAGTGCTGCCAAGGTTGGGAAGCTCCACCCTAGGGGAAGAGAAGGAGTAGACAGGAACAGAGGAAGCAGCAACGACCAAAGCCCTGAGGTGAGGGCCAGCTGGCAAGTTTGAGGAACAGCAAGGAGCCGGGGTTCCAGGAGAGGAGTTAGTGGGGGGGCAAGTGGCAGGAGGTCAGCAAGGGGAGCTCTGTAGACCCTTGCAGAGACTTTGGGTTTTACTCAGAGAAGAGGAGGCCATGTAATTGACCCGAGAAAAGGAGTGGCCTGCCCTGCCGTCCGTCTAGCTGCCGGGGAGAGCGTGGACTCTGGCTGAGGCACGAGTGGGTGTGGCCAGGATTACTGAGGCCATCCCAGTGAGGGTGATGATACTTGGGGCCAGGCAGCAATGTGGTGCAGTGGTTTGTCGTCAGATTGGGGCATATTTTGAAGGTGGAGTCAACACCGAGTGCCTTAGGGTTTAGAGAAAGGAGCAAAGGACAGCCTGATTTTTGGTCCAGGCAACTGTAAGGAAGATTGGTGTTTACCGAGAAGGGCTAGTGTGCAGGTTTGGGAGGCAAGGGGGCATCAGGGCTGGTCTTTCAGGGTGTTAAGTTTGAGCCGCCTGCTGGTAGCCCCACAGGTATACCGAGGTAGGCAGGTTTCTATACACGAGGATGGAGTTTTAAGGGAGAGGTCTGCCTGGAGATTTGAGAGTTGTCGGCATACAGTCAAGCCCTCTGTATCCGCGGGTTCCACAGCCACAGATTCAACCGACCACCGGTCACAAATATTCAGAGAAAAGAAATTTCAGATAGTTCTCAAAAGCAAAACTTGAATTTGCCATGCTCCAGCAAATATTTACATAGCATTTTCACTATGTTTGCAACTATTTACATAGCATTTATGTTGTATTAGGTATTATAAGTAATCTAGAGATGATTGAAAATATAGGGGAGGTTGTGCGTAGGATATATGCAAATTATGTCCTTTTATAGAAGGGACTTGAGCATCCTTGGATTTTGGTATCCTCAGGGGTCCTGGAACCAATCCCCCATGGATACCCAGGGACAACTGTGTAGATTGCAGGTCAAGTCAGGAGTCAGGATGAGATCATCAAGGGAGTGACTGTAGACACTAGAATCCCTGGGATGAAAGACTCCATGGAAGTGGGTTCAAGAGAGAGCCGGAGGGGGGATACTAGAGGACCGCAAGTAGGGAACTCTTTGGAGGTGGTTTTCTCTAAAGGGGCACAGAGAAATTGGTGGCAGCTGGAGGGAGATGCAGGGCCAAGGGAGGTGGTGGTGGTGGTGGTTGATGGGAGCTCTGTAGCAGATTTGTGTGTAGTTGGGAATGATCAGTGGATAGAAGGTGATGCAGGGCACAGCGGGTCAGTTATCTCTGGTGCACAGGAGTGAATGCACAGGAAGGGGTTGCTTTCAGGTCCATGTGCAGTTTGACCCTAGTAACTGGAAAGAAGAACCAACAAGTCAGGAGACTTCTAGGTATTAAGTGAAATAAAGGTTCTGAAGAGGGAGAAAGATTGCTTTCTGGTCTAGTGGGCCTAGAACCTTTCCTAAAGAAGGCAGGGTTTGAGCTTAGCTTCATATATATGTGTGTGTGCATGTGTGTATTCATATATACACATATATATATGTATATATATGAATCTGTATCAGGCAATAAATTTATTTCATTTTATGAGCTTTTTGTATGTTCCAAGCTCACTTTGCCCACCATATGCCACGATTTCAACACGAAGCTTACAATCCATTTTTCTTGCAGTTTTCTTGGTGAGAAATAAAACATTGTTCATTTTCACACTCTAAAGAGAACCTAATACGAAGTTTTCTTTCCTCAAAGTAACCTTTTCCTTTTCTTTCCCTCGTAATTTCAGGAACAAACCCTGGCCCTGAGGAAAGAAGGAATTGGGGTCGTTCTGGATTCCGAGCTGCCCCATTTAATTGGCATTGATGACGACCTTCTGAGCACTGGCATCATCTTATATCATTTGAAGGTAGAAACTGCTTTCCTGGAACATTCTCATCTTGGTTGCAGCTTTCCCTGTGGACACTCGCAAAGTTTAGTGCAATACTCCGTGTCCACGAACGCAGCTACGACCCTGAAGAATATACAACAAATCCTTGAGTCCTTTGGGGATTCTCAGAAGTTCATTGGGATTCGGTGGTATTAGAAATTTCTGTTTTATGTAGTCCTAAAGCTAAATGAAGATCCGTTCACTTTGCCCTCTAATTTGTAGACTCAGCAAGAGGGAGGTAAGGAACAAAAAGGCAGACAGACTGAGGAAGAAAAGTTACCAGCACCTGAACTGGGATTTGTTGTATATACAGTTTCCTGGTCCCTTGTGTTAATTATAAAGTTGTGTCTCTTGCCTACATCGTTGGGCCTGGTCCCGAGCAGGGTATCCCTGTCAAGAGAGCAGAATTTCCACATCAGTATCAGTGGTGGCCTCTGTAACCTTGACCTTAGTGTCTTCTGTCTGATCCATGACTTCAAATGAGAATGGTGTTACGCTTGTGCTTTGAGGGCTCCCCTAAACCATATATATATATATATATTTATTTTTCTTTTTGTATGTGGTTTATTTTACTTAGCATAATGTTTAGCCATGTTGTAACATGTATCAGTACTTCATTCCTTTTTATGGTTGGATAATATTCCAGTGTATGTACCACACTTTATTTGTCCGTGGATGAATATTTGGGTTGTTTCCACTTTTTGGCTATTACGAATAATGCTGCTATACACATCAGCACACAAGTATCTGTTTGAATGCTTGTTTTGAATTCCTTTAGATATATCCTAAGCCATATCTTTAGGTACAAAGAAACCCCTGGCCACTAGAGGAGAGACTTGTCAGAAGGGATTGGGAACATCAGTGAGATTGCTGTCACAGGCACGTTATTGATGGCAAAACAGGAGCCCAACCCTTGTCGAGCCCTGAGCCTCAAGAGTCCTGGCCTTTTTCGGACACACGGGCTGTTGTTACAGAGCCTCAGTGAACTCCAGTCGCACTGAGGCTGTGGCCTGCCCGGGACAGAGCTCGCCCACCTGTCACCAGTTTGCTTGGGCTTCAATGGAAGAGGAAGAAACAGATCATTCCTCATGTTCTTATTAATAAATTTTGCTTGACTTTTCTCCCTAGGAAGGTCAGACATATGTTGGTAGAGAAGATGCTTCAACAGAACAGGATATCGGTGAGGATCTTTATCCATTTCCTCTTCGCAATGATTTTTTTTTTTTTTTTTTGGCTGTGTTGGGCCTTCGTTGCTGTGTGCGGGCTTCCTCTAGTTGCGGCGAGCGGGGGCTACTTTTTGTTGTGGTGCGCGGGCTCAGTAGTTGTGGCTCGCGGGCTCTAGAGCGCAGCCTCAGTAGTTGTGGCGCACGGGCTTAGTTGCTCTGTGACATGTGGGATCTTCCCGGACCAGGGCTCTTACCCGTGTCCCCTGCATTGGCAGGCGGAGTCTTAACAACTGCACCACCAGGGAAGTCCTCCAATGACTTTTTAAAAATCATTTAATAAATTTCTTTGGAATGACTGACATTGAAGTAATTATAAAAAAGAAAACGTTTCAAATACAGTATTGATCAGTATGTGTATTTCTGTAATTTTGAACTCAGCTCAAATGACTAACACAGAACAGTTAGTTAGTGAATAAAATGGGACTGTGAATCCTTTCCCCCACCCTGCATGCCTTCTATCCTCAGTCACGCCTTTCAAGTGTGCTGTTAGTTAAATCACTTTACTCTTGTCACAGTGGAAATATGCTAACAGGTACAGATAAAAGATATAAGACCCTTTGATGGGAAATCCTTCCCAGTCGACACTTACCTGTGCAAGGATGAGGACAGAAAGTAGGACACACACGTACACAGCATCCACACACACAGACTTCTGGCTTTCCCCAAAGTCTTTGTGAGGTACCCAGGTGAGGTCTTGCCAGGCTTTATATTGTAGCATAACTTAGGGAATGCATGTGGCGGTGGTAGAGTGCGTGTGCATGTGTGCGTGTGTGTGTGGCAAGGTGGGGATTGGCAGGGGAAGAATTATATCTTCTCAGCTGGCTTTAGAATTGCTGGCGATGAGCTTGCTTTCATGCCAGGTAAGCTATTAATCAAGCCAAAGCTCCCATTTCCTATGTGTATTTACTATTTATAGTGAATCTGGGAGAGCCGGAAACCAATTCCTGGAAGTCCTTGGATTCAGCTGATTTTGGGTGAAACTAGGTGTCAGGCCTCTTCCTCTCACCATTAAACTATCAATACACGTGACCTTTGGGTTTGTTATAAATGCGGTAAGGGCTAAGAACACGTTTCCTGTGAACAGGAAAGTCCAGTAGTGCAGTTCTGTGGAGAGTAGTGGGAGCCGTTTGGCTTGTGCTTCCGAGAAGCTGGCCAAGAACTGGGCCTGAAATCATGTAGGTTTGTGTGACAGGCATTCATGTGTCCATGCCTGGCCACTCATCACACACGAGCAGCTCAGGGTGGTCGGATGGGAGTCGGTAGCCCTGAGCAGCCACATGCTCTGAGAGATCTGTGGAGGTCAGGTTCTCTCAGAATCGGCACAGGCTGTGGCTGGGTCATCTCAGGACTTCTGGAGACTTCCTCGGGCCTCCCAAGATCCATGCCCTGCCGTGTTCACCTTTTACCTTTGGTACGTGCTCCTGGAACACAGTGTCGGTAAGTTTGGAGGTCACAGGAAATCCTTGAACCATGGGGCCCTTTTTGTCTCTTCCATTTTACTGTGACCTTTGGGTAACTGGAGGAGGAAAGTTATTTAGACTGAAGCAGGAGTGACTCAGTGGTATTCAGTTAAGACAAGTTACTCAACTGTTTTCTCCCCGAAGATGAAATAAATGAACGTGCCAGAACTTACTCCCTTATACAGGGGATGTCCAGACCCACCGAGTAGCACTCAGGGGATGGGTCTGTCAGTTGATGCCAGGAACTCCTGAAGTTCAGTTTTCTCACTAAACATAAATGTTCACCTCACAGTTTTGTATGGAAAAGAAAGAATATGAGAAAATAAATGAAGGTTGGGAATCATTGCACTAGATACCAAAGGAACTCTTTTCTTCCTCTGTTTTCCCATCTTAGTTCTTCATGGCCTCGACTTGGAGAGCGAGCATTGCATCTTTGAAAATGTCGGGGGCACGGTGACACTGATTCCCCTGAGTGGATCCCAGTGCTCTGTGAACGGTGTTCAGATCATGGAGGCCACGCACCTCAATCAAGGTATTGGCTTTTGGTTCTGAGTTCTTTGTATGTGTTGTTTCTAGAAAACAGGTTGGTTAGGTAATGGGGGAACATGTGCATCTTAGAATTAATTACACTTTAGGTGTAAGAAGGATGAAGACTGTTTGCTTCATTAGGCTGTTTTCTCTTTTGCTGGAGAACTTCTTCTTTTTCTTTTTTTAAATTAATTTATTTTTTATTTTTGGCTGCATTGGATCTTTGTTGCTGTGCGCGGGCTTCTCTCTAGTTGTGGCGAGCGGGGGCTACTCTTCGTTGCAATGCGCGGGTTTCTTATTGCGGTGGCTTCTCTTGTTACGGAGCACGGGCTCTAGGTGCACGGGCTTCAGTAGTTGTGGCTGGCGGGCTCTAGAGCGCAGGCTCAGTAGTTGTGGTGCATGGTCTTAGTTGCTCTGTGGCATGTGGGATCTTCCTGGACCAGGGCTCAAACTGTTGACCCCTGCATTGGCAGTTGGCTTCTTTTTTTTTTTTTTTTTCGGTACGCGGGCCTCTCACTGCTGTGGCCTCTCCCATTGTGGAGCACGTGCTCCGGACGCGCAGGCTCAGCGGCCATGGCTCACGGACCTAGGCACTACGCGGCATGTGGGATCTTCCTGGACTGGGGCACGAACCCGTGTCCCCTGCATCGGCAGGTGGACTCTCAACCACTGCGCCACCGGGGAAGCCCTGGCAGGCGGATTCTTAACCACTGCACCACGAGGGAAGCCCTGGAGAACTTCTTTATAAAATGCCCGTTGTCTTGTTGAATTAAACATCTATATATTGACTTAAAAGTTGCTGCTGTTACGGAAATAAGACTTTAAAGGAATTTGTGAAGTTCAAACTGTGCTCTTCAAATGCAAAACCTTAGAACAGTGGCTTCTTTTAATAATTTTATTACCTTGTTTACATTCTTTTTATGAATAGTTATAGTTATACATACAGGATCTGGTATCATGTCTTTTTTTCTTTTGAAATAATTTCAGTATTATGGAATATTTGCAAGAACTTTAAAAAAATTAATTCATTTATTTATTTATGGCTGTATTGGCTCTTTGTTGATGCCGGCGTGGGCTTTCTCTACTCTTCGTCGCGGTGCGCTTGCTTCTCATTGCGGTGGCTTCTCTTGTGGACCACGGGCCTTAGAGTGCGTGGGCTTCAGTAGTTGTGGCACGCAGGCCCAGTAGTTGTGGCTTGTGGGTTCTAGAGCGTGGGTTCAGTAGTTGTGGCGCATGGGCTTAGTTTCTCCATGGCATGTGGGATCTACCTGGACCGGGGCTTGAACCCGTATCCCTTGCATTGGCAGGCAGATTCTTAACCACGGAGCCATGGGAAGCCCAAGAACATCTTTCTTTTTTTTTATACAGCAGATTCTTACTAGTCATCTATTTTATACATATTAATATATATATTGTCAATCCCAATCTCCCAGTGCGTCTCACCACCACCACCCTCCCCCCTACTTTCCCCCCTTGGTTTCCATACGTTTGTTCTCTACATCTGTGTCTCTATTTCTCCCTTGCAAACCAGTTCATCTGTACCATTTTTCTAGATTCCACATATATGCGTTAGTATATTGTATTTGTTTTTCTCTTTCTGACTTACTTCACTCTGTATGACAGTCTCTAGGTGCATCCACGTGTCTACAAATGACCCAATTTTGTTCCTTTTTATGGCTGAGTAATATTCCATAGTATATATGTACCACATCTTCTTTATCCATTCATCTGTTGATGGACACTTAGGTTGCTTCCATGACCTGGCTATTGTAAATAGTGCTGCAATGAACATTGGGGGCATGTGTTGTTTTTTTTTTTAATATCTTTATTGGAGTATAATTGCTTTACATTGTTGTGTTAGTTTCTGCTGTACAAAAAACAAAGTGAATCAGCTATATGCATACATATAACCCCATATCCCCTGCCTCTTGCGTCTCCCTCCTACCCTCCCTGTCCCACCCCTCTAGGTCGTCACAAAGCATTGAGCTGATCTCCCTGTGCTATGTGGCTGCTTCCCACTAGCTATCTGTTTTACGTTTGGTAGTGTATATATGTCCATGCCACTTTGTCACTTTGTCCCAGCTTACCCTTCCCCCTCCCCATATCCTCAAGTCCATTCTCTAGTAGGTCTATGTCTTTATTCCCATCTTGCCTCTAGTTTCTTCATAACCATTTTTTTTTTGTAGACTCCATATATATGTGTTAGCATACGGTATTTGTTTTTCTCTTTCTGACTTACTTTACTCTGTATGACAGACTCTGAGTCCATCCACCTCACTACAAATTACTCAGCTTCGTTTCATTTTATGGCTGAGTAATATCCCATTGTATATATGTGCCACATCTTCTTTATCCATTCATCTGTCGATGGATACTTAGGTTGCTTCCATGTCCTGGCTATTGTAAATAGAGCTGCAACACACATTGTGGTACATGTCTCTTTTTGTATTGTGGTCTTCTCAGAGTATATGCCCAGTAGTGGGATTGCTGGGTCATATGGTAGTTCTCTTTTTAGTTTTCTAAGGAACCTCCATAGTGTTCTCCATAGTGGTTGTATCAATTTACATTCCCAGCAACAGTGCAAGAGGGTTCCCTTTTCTCCACACCCTCTCCAGCATTTATTGTTTGTAGATTTTTTGATGATGGCCATTCTGACTGGTATGACGTGATACCTCATTGTAGTTTTGATTTGCATTTGTCTAACGATTAGTGATGTTGAGCAGCTTTTCATGTGCCTCTTGGCCATCTGCATGTCTTCTTTCGAGAAATGTCTATTTAGGTCTTCTGCCCATTGTTTGATTGGGTTGTTTGTTTTTTTAATATTGAGCTTTATGAGTTGTTTATATATTTTGGAGATGAATCCTTTGTCCATTGATTCGTTTGCAAATATTTTCTCCTATTCTGAGGGTTGCCTTTTCATCTTGTTTATAGTTTCCTTTGCTGTGCAAAAGCTTTTAAGTTTCATTAGGTCCTATTTGTTTATTTTTGTTTTTATTTCCATTCCTCTAGGAGGTGCGTCAAAAAACATCTTGCTGCGATTTATGTCAAAGAATGTTCTTCCTGTGTTTTCCTGTAAGAGTTTTATGGTGTCCGGTCTTACATTTAGGTCTTTAATCCATTTTGAGTTTATTTTTGTGTGTGGTGTTAGGGAGTGTTCTAATTTCATTCTTCTTTTTTTTTTTGCGGTACGCGGGCCTCTCATTGTTGTGGCCTCTCCCGTTGTGGAGCACAGGCTCTGGATGCTCAGGCTCAGGAGCCATGGCTCAAGGGCCCAGCCGCTCCACGGCATGTGGGATCCTCCCGGACCGGGGCACGAACCCGCATCCCCTGCATCGGCAGGCAGACTCTCAACCACTGCGCCACCAGGGAAGCCCAATTTCATTCTTTTACATGTAGCTGTCCAGTTTTCCCAGCACCACTTATTGAAGAGGCTGTCTTTTCTCCATTGTATATCCTTGTCTCCTTTGTCATAGATTAGTTCACCATATGTGTGTGGGCTTATCTCTGGGCTTTCCCTCCTGTTCCATTGATCTATATTTCTGTTTTTGTGTCAGTACCATATTGTCTTGATTACTGTGGCTTTGTAGTATAGTCTCAAGTCAGGGCACCTGATTCCTCCAGCTCTGTTTTTTTCCCTCAAAATTGCTTTGGCTATTCGGGGTCTTTTGTGTCTCCATACAATTTTAAGACTTTTTGTTGTGGTTCCATTAAAAAATGCCATTGGTAATTTGATAGAGATTGCATTGAATCTGTAGATTGCTTTGGGTAGTATAGTCATTTTCACAATATTCTTCCAATCCAAGAACATGGTATATCTCTCCATCTGTTTGTGTCATCTTTGATTTCTTTCATCAGTGTCTTATAGTTTTCTGAGTACAGGTCTTTTACCTCCTTAGGTAGGTTTATTCCTAGGTATTTTATTCTTTTTGTTGCAGTGGTGAATGGGATTTTTCCCTAATTTCTCTTTATTATCTTTCGTTGTTAGTGTATAGGAATACAAGAGATTTCTGTGCATTTTGTATCCTGCAACTTTACCAAATTCATTGATTAGCTCTAGTAGTTTTCTGATGATATCTTTAGGATACTCTATGTATAATATCATGTCATCTGCAAACAGCGACAGTCTTACTTCTTCCTTTCTAATATGTTTTCCTTTTATTTCTTTTACTTCTCTGATTGCCGTGGCTAGGACTTCCGAAACTCTGTTGAATAAGAGTGGCGAGAGTTGAACATCCTTGTCTTGTTCCTGATCTTAGAGGAAATGCTTTCAGTTTTTCACCACTGAAAATGATGTTTGCTGTGGGTTTGTCATATATGGCCTTTATTATGTTGAGGTAGTTTCCTTCTGCACCCACTTTTTGGAGAGTTTTTATCATAAATGGGTGTCAAATTTTGTCAAAAGCTTTCCTGTATCTATTGAGATGATCATATGTCTCTTATTCTTCAATTAGTTAATATGGTGTATCTCACTGATTGATTTGCATATATTGAAGAATCCTTGCGTTACTGGGATAAACCACTTGATCGTGGTGTATGATCCTTTTAATGTGTTGTTGGATTCTGTTTGCTAGTATTTTGTTGAGGATTTTTGCATCTGTATTCATCAGTTATATTGGTCTGTTATTTTGTTTTTTTGTAGTATCTTTGTCTGGTTTTGGTATCAGGGTGATGTTGGCCTGCCTTGTAGAATATGTTTGGGAGTGTTCCTTCCTCTGCAATTTTTTGGAAGAGTTTGAGAAGGATGGGTGTTAGCTCTTCTCTAATTGTTTGATAGAATGCACCTGTGAAGCCATCTGGTCCTTGACTTTTGTTTGTTGGAAGATTTTTAATCACAGTTTCAATTTCATTACTTGTGATTGGTCTGTTCATATTTTCTATTTCTTCCTGGTTCCGTCTTGGAAGGTTGTACCTTCCTAAGAATTTGTCCATTTCTTCCAGGTTGTCCATTTTATTGAAATAGAGTTGCTTGTAGTAGTCTCTTATGATGCTTTGTATTTCTTCAGTGTCCGTTGTAACTTCTCCTTTCTTATTTCTACTTTTATTAATTTGAGTCCTCTCCCTCTTTTTCTTGATGAGTCTGGCTAATGGTTTATCAATTTTGTTTATCTTCTCAAAGAGCCAGCTTTTAGTTTTACTGATTTTGCTGTTGTTTTCTTTGTTTCTGTTTCATTTATTTCTGCCCTGATCTTTATGATTTGTTTCCTTCTACTAATTTTGGGTTTTGTTTGTTCTTCTCTAGTGCCTTTAGGTGTAAAGTTAGTTGTTTATTTGAGATTTTTCTTGTTTCTTGAGGTAGGATTGTATTGCTATACAGTTCCCTCTTAAAACTGTTTCTCGGGCTTCCCTGGTGGCGCAGTGGTTGAGAGTCCACCTGTCGATGCAGGGGACACGAGTTCGTGCCCCGGTCCAGGAAGATCCCGCAGGCCGCGGAACGGCTAGACATGTGAGCCATGGCCGCTGAGCCTGCGCGTCTGGAGCCTGTGCTCCACAACAGGAGAGGCCACAACAGTGAGAGGCCTGCGTACCGCAAAAAACAAAAACTGTTTCTCATGTGTCTCATAGGTGTTGGATCGTCGTGTTTTCATTGTCCTTTGTCTCTAGGTATTTTTTTGTTTTCCTCTTTGACTTCTTCAGTGATCTCTTGGTTATTTAGTAACGTATTGTTTAGCCTCCATGTGTTTGTGTTTTTTACGTTTTTTTTCCCTGTAATTGATTTCTAATCTCATAGTGTTGTGGTCAGAAAAGATGGTTCATGTGATTTCAGTTTTCTTAAATTTACCAAGGCTTGATTTGTGACCGAAGCTGTGATCTATCTTGGAGAATGTTTCGTGTGCATTTGGGAAGAAAGTGTAATCTGCTGTTTTTGAATGGAATGTCGTATAGATATCAGTTAAATCTGTCTAGTCTGTTGTGTCATTTAAAGCTTGTGTTTCCGTGTTAATTTTCTGTCTGGATGATGTGTCCGTTGGTGTAAGTGAGGTGTTAAAGTCCCCCACTATTACTGTGTTACTGTCGATTTCCTCTTTTATAGCTGTTAGCAGTTGCCTTATGTATTGAGGTGCTCCTTTGTTGAGTGCATATATTCATAATTGTTATATCTTCTTCTTGGAATGATCCCTTGATCATTATGTAGTGTCCTTCCTTGTCTCTTGTAATGTTCTTTATTTTAAAGTCTATTTTGTCTTATACGAGGATTGCTACTCCAGCTTTCTTTTGATTTCCATTTGCATGGAATATCTTTTTCCATCCCCTCACTTTCAGTCTTTATGTGTCCCCAGGTCTGAAGTGGGTCTCTTGTAGACAGTGTATATATGGGTCTTGTTTTTGTATCCATTCAGTGAGCGTGTGTCTTTGGTGGGAACATTTAATCCATTCACATTTAAGGTAATTATCGATATGTATGTTCCTATGACCATTTTCTTAATTGTTTTGGGTTTGTTTTTCTAGGCCCTTTTCTTCCCTTGTGTTTCCCACTTAGAGAAGTTCCTTTAGCATTTGTTGTAGAGCTGGTTTGGT
Organism: Monodon monoceros; assembly: GCF_005190385.1. Lineage (NCBI taxonomy): Eukaryota > Metazoa > Chordata > Mammalia > Artiodactyla > Monodontidae > Monodon > Monodon monoceros. Next base: position 41,963,505 of record NW_021703769.1, on the reverse strand, counting down.
GGTGCTGAATTCCCTTAGCTTTTGCTTGTCTGTAAAGCTTTTGATTTCTCCATGGAATCTGAATGAGATCCTTGCCAGGTAGAGTAATCTTGGTTGTAGGTTCTTTCCTTTCCTCACTTTAAATATATCGTGCCACTCCCTTCTTGCTTGTAGGGTTTCTGCTGAGAAATCAGCTGTTAACCTTATGGGAGTTCCCTTGTATGTGATTTGTCATTTTTCCTTTGTTGCTTTCAGTAATTTGTCTTTAATTTTTGTCAATTTGACGACTGTGTCTTGGTGTGTTTCTCCTTGGGTTTAACCTGCCTGGGACTGTCTGCGTTTCTTGGACTTGGGTGGCTATTTCCTTTCCCAAGTTAAGGAAGTCTTCGACTATAATCTCTTCAAATATTTTCTCAGGTCCTTTCTCTCTCTCTTCTCCTTCTGGTACCCCTATAATGCGAATGTTGCTGCGTTTAAGCTTGTCTCAGAGGTCTCTTAGGCTGTCTTCATTTCTTTTCATTCTTTTTTCTTTATTCTGTTCTGCAGCAGTGAATTCCACCATTCCCTCTTTCAGGTCATTTATCTGTTCTTCTGCCTCAGTTATTCTGCTATTGATTCCTTCTAGTGTATTTTTCATTTCAGTTATTGTATTGTTCATCTCTGTTTGTTTGTTCTTTAATTCTTCTAGGTATTTGTTCTGCATTTCTTCTATGTCTTTGTTAAACATTTCTTGCCTCCATTTTTTTCCCGAGGTCCTGGATCATCTTCACATATCATTATTCTGAATTCTTTTTCTGGAAGTTTGCCTATCTCCACTTACTTAGTTGTTTTTCTGGGGTTTTATCTTGTTCCTTCATCTGGTACATAATCCTCTGTCTTTTCATTCTGTCTGTCTTTCTGTGAAAGTGGTTTTTGTTCCACAGGCTGCAGGATTGTAGTTCTTCTGGTTTCTGCTGTCTGCCCTTCAAGAACTTTTTCATTTTAGGATATTTGAGAGTAAATTGCTAGCATGATGCTCCAGCACCCCTGAATACTTCAGTGTCTGTTTCCTTTGAACAGTGGCACTCTCCTACATAATTACAGTGCAGCCATCCAAATTAAGAAAGTAATAGATGCATTCCTACCACGTGATTTCAGACCCTCTTCAGGTTTGTCCGTTTGCCCCAACAGTGTCCATTATTCAGTCCAGCATCGTGTTGTATTTGCTTACCGCGTCTCCCTAGTCTCCTTCAGTCTGGAAATGTTCCTTGGTCTTTCCTTGACTTTTATGACTTTGGCAGTTTTGAAAACTGCAGGTCAGGTATGCTGTGGCATGTCCTTCTACATTCTTCTATGAAACATAGAATTCATCTGATGCTTCCTTGTGATTAGAATAATGTCATTTTTTGACATGAATGTCAGAGAAATGATGCTGCATTTTTCTCATGTTTCATTACATGGTTTCTCTTTGTCCCTTTACTGAGAATGCTCACTTTGATCATTTCATTAAGAAGCAGTGTGCTAGGTTTTTTCACTGTCAAGTTAATCTTTTCACCCTTTCTTATTAATAAGGCTGTTGGGAAGGTACTTCAGGATCATGAATATCCTATTCTTTACCATACTTTCACCCACTGGTTTTAGAATCCACTGGGTGTTTTTTTGCGGGGAGGGAGGTCTTACTTAATTATTATTCCAATGGCTGCCACATGGTGAGTTTCTTCCTTCTACACCTATTAGTTGGCTTTTTATTTATTTTTAAAAATATTCATTTATTTATTTATTAGGCTGCATTGGGTCTTAGTTGCGGCCCGCTGGATCTTAGTTGCAGAGCGCGGACTTCTCTCTAGTTGTGGTGTGCTGGCTCCAGAGCGTGCGGGCTTAGTTTCCCCGTGGCATGTGCGATCTTAGTTCCCCGACCAGGGATCAAACCCGCATCCCCTGCATCGGCAGGCGGATTCTCAACCACTGGACCACCAGGGAAGTCTCAGTTGGCTTTTTAACTGTAAGAAAGAGCTTTCTTTTCTTGCCGTGTATTCATTTATTTATCTAAATCAACAGGGCCACATGTCTTGCTATTTTATAGCTTTTGGTCCATTTCTATGATTGCTTATTTTGATGCCCAGATTGTCTCAGATTTGGCCAATGGGTTTTTGTGTTCTTTTGGTTTGTCCCTATTGTGTATGATTAATTCCTTACTTTGTGACAGAACAAGGTATTCCAGGCTCGTCTTTTACTTTTCTCGAGTCCGCCAGTTCCCCAAGGAGCCGTACTTCCTTTTAGTGAATGGGATTTAGAAACCAGCATCTGGGCACTAGGTGTGCTTATTGCTATTGAAGTGTTGCCGCTCACAGATCCCGTCAGTCAAAGGTGTTAGCGAAAATGTTTGGGTGTGTATACAACATTTACAACTATAGTTCTGTATCTGTTTATATTAGTATATTAAAATGTCTGTATTTCAGTGTCTGTATTGCTAACCAGGAGTTCACATCAATACCTCTAATTCCAGTACCATAGAGTTCTCTGTAGTTTTCTCCCTTTTCTTATTGGTAGCCCCTTTTCTGACAATGATGAACTTGACTCCCGTTATGTAGCCACTGTCCTGTCACTTCTGCCCCCTCCTCGTTCTGGGGCCCTCCTCTTCCTGCTCAGGCTGTGGTGCCCTGTGCTGGGCCACGTCTGCCTTCACCCTTTTCCTAGCACAGACACCTTCCTCACCTCATGCCCAAACTTCCTGCCACCCCTACCCTGATGCTTACTTTGCCCAGCCTTGTCTAATGGCTTTTGTACTGAGCTGTGCAAGAAGGAAGGAAAGAAAGAAGTTGACATTATCTCTTAAGCCCTTTTTGGTATATTATACATAGTTTTCATAATTACAGTTTTTCATGCTTACATACTGTAATGTTGTATCTGTTGTGACGTAGGATTGGACAGATGGGGACTGGAAAGCATGTAGTTTATTGGTGTTAGTGAAGTCATACCAGAAATCAGTTGCAAGGAGTTACCTCAGAAATGAAGGGCAGTAGCACGGACCAGGGTGATCATGCTTTCATAGGAGGCGCATAGCGTCCATCAGAGATGTTCTACAGGCAACTGATGGAGCACCCACCCATGTACCATCTCCGAACCATCCACCCATCCATCCATGCATTGATCTCTCCATCCGTTTTTCACTCTTAGTATTTTTCAGTTTCAAGGTTAGTTGAGCTTGGGAGACATCTGGTGTCCTGGAGCTGGCCAGAAGGGTCAGAGGTCAGCAGTAGCAGGTAACCAGCCCTAAAAAGGACACAGTGAGCACCCAGTGATCATTACCAAAGCAACATACCTGCATTTTTGTAACCAGGACAATGGTCCTGGCAATAAGGGATGGAGAATCTGATTGTTTCCAGGCAGCAGTATTGATCATGATGAGACGCTGTCTCTGCCCTGAGCCCAGAAAGTCACCATAATTGATTGACAGACAAGAGGTCACTATGTAAGGCTCTTCAGTGGCGGTCCCTGCCTGGGAACACACAGGCCTTTGTGTGAACAACAGGTGTAATTGGAGGGTAGACAGTTGACAGATGACCCCACAAGTGGATTATGTAGTTGGATCTGGACCACAGCCAGACCACCTGTCTGTCCTCTCTTAGCACCTCAGGTCGGGGGCCTGCTGCTGTTTCTTCAGGCAGCAGGGGTGTTGCAGGGGTCATGATGAGAGTTGAGAGTTGTGTCTCCTTGTCTAGCAGAGACCTCTGTACTGGCTGCATCTCCCTCAGTTAGGTCAGAGGGAGGTGACCTTGTGATGATGACTGTTTATTGCTACAGGATTTTATAAGCGGCTTGTACTGGTTTTCAATATCATCATTAATGCATGAGTAGAACTCGAATTCATTTTGAAATATTTAATACATCTGGGGTTCACTGGTATATAAAGTATAGATTTAATTAATTTTCTCCCACATTGGTATACCATTATCATAACCTTCCCATCACCTCCCTTTTGAAGAAACTCTTACTTTACCAAAAAAATAAAAAAGTCACACAAAGTACTTTATTTGTTTCTTGGCTTTCTAGTTTGTTCTAGTACTCTGTATTTCTACTTTTGTGCCTATACCACACAGTTTTAATGCTTGTTGTGTTATAATATGCTTTAATTTTTGTTCTTCTCTGAGTGGTTTCTTTTGCTTTTCATGCCTATTAATTTTTTTCAAAGAAATTTTAGAATCATTTTGTTGTGCTAAAATATTCTTTGAGAAGTTAGATTCTAATATCATTTGATGTGTTCACATTAAAAAACATATTTCCATCTTGGAACTTATGTTTATTCAGTATGCCTCTTCTCATATTTGAATTTTCGTCTATTTCCTCCAGTAAAACTTTGAAGACTTTTAATTTATGTGCTTGTTGAACTGTGTTTATTCATGTATACAAAATTCTGAACATAGTTATATACATTAACTGCTCAAAAATGGAAAGGAGAAAACCCTTTTTTTAATATATATATTCTGTAATAACCTGTTTTGATTATTTTGAGCACAAAGGACCTTTGAGGATGTTGATTTAAAACCGTATGGGAAAGTGATGCCCAAAGAATTCAGTGTCTGGAATCCAGGACTTCTGAGTCTTGTGCGTTGTTCTTCCAAATACCCCAAAGCAGCCTGGTGTGTTTGTGGAATCACTCACAGGAAGTTAGAGAGGAAGTTACAGTTGGGGTTAATTGGGGGACATTCTTTAGCATAAACAGTGCTTGAATCACAAATAGCCCACAAATATCAGTATCAGCTGCTGGATCTACCTGGCTCTGTTGTCCGGCCATCAGACTGTTTCCTCCCTGTGCATTCCCTGCTCCAGCTGTGTTTCTCTGGAGCTTCTGGAACTTACACCACCCGCAGTCCTGGCCACTGGATGCTGAGAAGGCTGTCAAGTGGTTTCCGGTGACCATTGCTCCTGCCATGTTATGGGTTAGTCTCTTGTGGATTCGCCTGGAAGCTGTTATGTGTAATGTTCTTGTGAGAAAATGAGTCCAAACTAAATTCTGAAAAAGGAACTTTTATTTTTATTTTTATTTTTTTGCGTTAAGCGGGCCTCTCAGTGCTGTGGCGTCTCCCGTTGAGGGGCACAGGCTCCGGACACGCAGGCTCAGCGGCCATGGCTCACGGGCACAGCCGCTCCGTGGCATGTGGGATCCTCTCGGACCGGGGCACGAACCCATGTCCCCCTGCATCGGCAGGCGGACTCTCAACCACTGCGCCACCAGGGAAGCCCAAAACGAACTTTTAGAGCATGTACTGTTTAACATGGGAACCTCCTAGAATTTAATATTTAATGTTGGGGTTATCCTTCCATCACCCCTCAAAAATTATTAGCTTATTTATTTAGTTCAGAGAAATTGCTTATCATTCCGTTGCCATCTGCTTATGTAGCGATCATTGTCTCTAATTCTCTTGTGGATTGAGGCATGGTAGATAAATAATGTTAAATGTATCTCCTGTGTGGTATTTTTATTAAGTGGTTTTTTATCTTAAACTTTTAAAGTCCATTTGAAAAATATTCCTATTCAAGTTAGTGATGGCTGGAACTGAAGTTTTGATCTTCCTATTAAAGATATGATTTGTCCTAAGAAACTGGTAGTCCTAATTGTCGCTCAAGGTTAATTGTCAGAATTGTCTTTCTCTGCAGGGCTCTCTTAATTGTTTCATTACCCTGGTGCCATGGCTTTCAGACTGGATGGGCTCGAGTTCCCCTGGAATTCTTCTGTGCTGCTCAACAGCTTTCTCAGTGTCACTGTCAATGAAATTGGCAGAAAAATGCTATAGCATTAAAACACAGTGCACTTCTTTTATAAATGTCATAGCAGGTCATAGGGCAGTGAAATGTAAGCCGACTCTGTGTTCCAAGGAGTTACGTGAGAGAAGCAAGATGGTAACTTTTTTTTTTTAAATCTACACACTTTAAGACTGGAAGATCCCGTCAAGGGAAAAACGTGTACAGTTCTTCAAAAATTAAGGCTTAGAATTCTCCACTTAAATTGTCTTGATTTTTGATTATTACTAAAATGAGAAGTGGAGCAAGTTTTTTTTAAACACAGAACAATATGATATATTGTTTGTGGTTACGAAAATATGTAGCAAAATTAAAAAGATGTGAATGGGACTTACACATACCTACTTTAAAAAAAATTTTATTGAAGTATAGTTGATTTATAATGTTGTATTTAATTTTTGCTGTACAACAAAGTAACTCAGTTATACATGTATATTTTCTTTTTCACATTCTTTTCCATTATGGTTTATCACAGGATATTGAATATAGTTCCCTTTGCTATACAGTTGGACCTTGTTGTTTATCCGTCCTATGTATAATAGTTTGCATCTGCTAATCCCATCCTCCCCAATCCTTCCCTTTCCCATCCTCCCTCCCCTTTGGCAACCACAAGTCTGTTCTCTATCTCTGTGAGTCTTCTTCTGTTTTGTAGATACGTTCATTTGTGTCATATTTTAGATTCCACATATTAAGTGATATCATATGGTATTTGTCTTTCTCTTTCTCTAGGTCCATCCATGTAGCTGCAAATGGCATTATTTCATTCCTTTTTATGGCTGAGTAGTATTCCATTGTATATATATACCACATCTTCTTTATCCATTCATCTGTCGATGGACATTTAGGTTGTTTCCATGTCTTGGTTACTGTAAATAGTGCTGCTATGAACATTGGGGTGCATGTATCTTTTTTGAATTATGGTTTTGTCTGGGTATATGCCCAGGAGTGGGATTGCTGGATCATACGGACACATGCCTACTTTAGAATAGTGTTAACCTTTGGAGAAGAAGTGGGGAAGGGCTTGATCAGGCAGGGAAACAGGAAGATGTTAAACTGTATCTGTAAGATTTTATTTTTTAAAGAAAGAAAAAATACTAAACCAAAAAAAGTATATGCACTTTATTAAAACATAATAATAATAGGGAAACAAGATAAAAAACAGCAGCATGTTCATACTCCAAAAGGTGCCTTGGCTTTTACCCGTGAAACCTTTTTTTTTTTTTTTTTTTTTTTTTTTGCGTTATGTGGGCCTCTCACTGTTGTGGCCTCTCCCGTTGCGGAGCACAGGCTCCGGACGCGCAGGCTTAGCAGCCATGGCTCACGGGCCCAGCCACTCCGCGGCATGTGGGATCTTCCCGGACCGGGGCACGAACCCGTGTCCCCTGCATCGGCAGGTGGACTCTCAACCACTGTGCCACCAGGGAAGCCCCTGTGAAACCATTTTTAAGTATAGGTATCAAGAACAGAAAATGTAGATATTATAATATAACATGATCTAACCATGTTAACTCCATGTTTGACTGGATTCCTGGCTCACCAGCAGTTTCCTTTCTTTTCACTGCCTTTCTCCAGTATATTGCTGCTACTTGGTATTTAAATGTCTCTTTTCATTAGTAAATTAGCGTTCATTTGGAAATGTGTTAGTTAGGCTGTGCCATTAAAAAGTACGTGTAGTAATTACCACTTCCTTATAAAAGTCACTTATATATCACTTGTGAATGTCAACTAATAGGAGATTTATCTGTGTTTAGAAGATTGTCACCATTGCAGGAGAGATTTTTTACCTGTATCAGTTAACTGCTTTAATTTCTTTCAGATTGCATCATAACTAGTACTCCCTCTGCCTTAAATTACAGGGATGTTTTCATCTGGTAAAGTCACTAAAAAGAAAATCATTTGCTAATACTGTGAGAAATAAATGTGCTGACATCTGTAATGTAAGTTGTCTAAAGCCTGGCACCTGAAGCTTTTCTCCTCTTTTTTGGGTTCTTCCAGGAACAGTTCATAGGATTTGCAGCATTACATCTAACCTTGTTTTTCAGTGGGTGTGTTCTCTGAAGCACAGTTTCCCTCACTCCCATGATGCCGTAGAATGATTCCATAGAAAGAAGAGGCCTTTGCCCGAGAAGAAAGTATGCATTGACTGTGGTGTCTAGCCTGTAGGCCTTGAGCTGTTTTCGGCAGAGTCTCAGACCCTAGATTTTTCTTTTTTTCATATATTTAATATGAAATATAAAAAAATCAAATGAGTTATCATTAAAACTGTATTTCAACCTTTGCCCTATAATTGCTATGAACTATTCTCCCTTATTTTAGTTATTAATTTTTCTTTTTACTCTAATATGTTATTTTAAAGCTGATAGTTGCTAAATGTAATTAATTTTTTAAGGAAATTCAAAATCAGTGGACTCCTTTGGTCTTGCTGGTTTGTCAGAGCCATTGAACGCTCATCTCTCCTGTTAGAAGTGCTGCAGAAACTCCATCTGGGGAATTTACACTTAGGTGCATTTGAATGTGTCATGCTTTAGTGCCAAAATATATTTGCATCTATTCGAGCACTTAGAGGGAACAGGTGATTGTCTAGGGAGTGGAGCTGAGGAGCCTTTGATAAAATTTTCATCTGCTCAAGGGCTGCTATGAGTTGTTCAGTGACAAATTAAAAAAAGAATTTTAGTGGAACTAGAAACAGAAATAGATTTTCCAGCAGTTTAGCCAAGATGTCTAGTGAACAGAAAAGCCCTTTCACATTTTACAAAAAGCCAGCAGATAGCGGTGTCTAACTTCCCATTTAACTTACCTGCCCTTGCCCTTAAGCACTCATTAGATTTCTTCCTCAAATTTGAGACCTGCAAAGCTGACACCTGTCACTTGCACATGGATGATTCATTCAGCAGAGACTGTTGAGTGTCAGAGCCCTAACTGTTCTTAAAGACTATACCCAAGGCCAGTGGTTCTTAGTATGTCCTCAGGTCAGCAACGTCAGCATTACCTGGGGGCCTTTCAAAAATGCAAATTGGGCTTCCCTGGTGGCGCAGTGGTTGAGAGTCTGCCTGCCGATGCAGGGGACACGGGTCCGTGCCCAGTCCGGGAAGATCCCACATGCCGTGGAGTGGCTAGGCCCGTGTGCCATGGCCACTGAGCCTGCGCGTCCGGAGCCTGTGCTCCACAACGGGAGAGGCCACAACAGTGAGAGGCCCACGTACCGCAAAAAAAACAAAAACAAAAACAAAAAAACAAATTGCCAAGCCGCATCCTTGACCCGCCAAATCAGAAAATCTGGGGGTGGGCCCAGCAATCTAGTTTTTGGGTTTTTTAAAATAAAATAAATCCTGCAGGTGACTCTGATGCACCTGTATCAGAACATGTCAGTATGAGGACCAAGGCTAACCACAAATTCTTGCCCCAGACTTTGGCGCAGGAGACAACCATTTGTCAGTTTATTTAAACCCGTTTCATCTCCTGTTTGAATCATTACATCTATTTTTCATGATCTCTCACTCCTTTTTAGGTTTCATTTTTAGCTCGACATCCCCATAGGGTGACTTTACAGTGTGTCTTGGTGTGGATATCTTGGAGTTTATCTGTTTGGTGTTTAACGGGCTTCTTGAATCTGTACGTTTCTATCTTTCTCCAGATTTGAGAAGTTCTCAGCCATTATTTGTTTAAAAATTGTTTTTCTGCACTATACTCTTTCTCCTCTCTTTCTGGGACTCTAGTTACATGAATGTTTAATATTTTAGTATTGTCCCACAGATCCCTGAGGCTCTAATTACTTATTTGTATCTTTCTGTAAACTTTTTTCCTCTTCGCTTTTCAGATGAGATCATTTCAGCTGATCTGGCTTCATGTTCACTGTTGTTTTCGTTTCTCTGTCATCTCCATTCTGCTATTGAGCCCATCCAATGAGTTTTTAAAATTTTGATTACTGTGTTTTTCAGTTGTAATATTTGATTCTTTTTTGTATACTTTATTTCTTTGTTGAAACTTCTTATTTTTCAAGAGTGTTCACCCATGTTTGACCTCTTTTTTGTTTTTGTTTTTTTTTAGGGCCCATCATTTTTATTTCAAAGTCATCTGATATAGAAAACTAAAAGTTTTTTATTATGGAAAATTTCAAACATATACAAAATACAGAATATTATAATTAACCTCCATGTACCCATCACCCAATTTCAATAATTATTAACATTTTTTGCTTATCTTTTTTCATCTAGGCATTCTCCCCTGACCCTACCCTACCCCCTCACACACATTTTTCAGGGCATCCTATAGGATAAATTGTTTGAACAATTTTATAATAGCTGATTCAAAGTCTTTATCAAATAAGTACAATATCTCTGTGATCTCAGCATTAACATCTGTGGTTTGTGTTTTGCTATGCAAGTTGAGATTTTTTTTCCAGTTCTTTATATGCTGAGTAATATTGAATTGCACTTTGGACATTTTTATATTATATTGTAAGACTCGGGGTCTTGTTTCAGTTCCATGGGAAATGTTGATTTTTGCCTCTTTGTTTTAGCAGGCAGTTGACCTGGTCAGATTTAGACCATAAGTGAGAATCAGTCTGTGGGTCGTGATTCCAGTTCCAAGGCCCATTCAGTTTTCCAAGCCTTTGTGGTGCTATTCCAGTCTGTCCTATGTGTGTGCCATCCACCGGCCAGCCTGGGAGCTGAGAAGTGTTCTGGCTCTTAGTTTAACTCTGAAAGTCTCCGTGTGCTGCTGGGGGTCAGCTCCATGTGTGCACCGTTGGGGGTGGCCCAGGAATTCATACACAATTCCATGAGGTTGCCTTCCTGAACTTCTCCCTCTACACCATCTCTCAAGTACTTTCTGGTTCCTTGGGTCTTTCCTTTTCTGCCCTCCAGCTAGACGTCTTCATACTTTATTTATAAAGTATATAAATATATATAGCTTTATTTATACTACTCTTTCATGTTCTTCCTGTGCTTGTGCCCATGTCCGGGCCGAGCAGTGAGAGGACAGAGGGGAGAACAATGAAACAACTGGCGTCTGCCCCACCCTCCTGGGTCCACAGCTCCTGGGATTGGAGAGAGCTTTTCCCCTGCCTCCCAGATTTAGGCATCTGTGGGCCCCCTGCTGCCGCCACTATTGCTGCTAGGGGACCCTCTCCCTCCTCCTGGAACCAAAACTAGAAGCTTCTCCTGGAGTTCTCTCTTTTACACTAATGTCAACTTTTGGGTTTCTTCCTAGATGAAGCCGGGGATACTGGAGGAAAACAATGGTAAATTCATCATTGGTCAGTGGTGCTTTAGGCCCTGGTCTCTTTCAATCCACCTGCTTCTGTTTGTTTTCAGACCCCTCAAGTAGCTGGTGCATGTGTTCTGTCCAGGCTCTCAGGTGTAGCTGCATTCAGAGGGAGAGGCAGGTGGACGATGCTGTCCCATCTCGGGCAGAACCAACACTTCTCCCCCAGCGTGGCTTCAGACTGATGAGAAAGGAGAGATTTACCCAAAGCCGAGTTCCAAAATGAATGAATGTATTTGTCATGATGGTCCATGGAAAAAAGTGACTTAGATACAGAATTATCTAAAGGTTGGAAAGTGGGTGAGGTGGGGGGCAGGAGTAGCAGGAGACCAAGTAGCCTTGGCTGCTGAATCTTGGCAGGTTTGTCCGGCTCCCAGATCCCAGACTGGTGGCGTGGATTTTCTGTGGGATGTGCTCACCCTTCGGCAGATTAGTTATGTGGTTGCAGAGGTGAAGGACAGCACAGTGTTTTTATAGCCTGGGGAGGCTTGGGGGTGGTCCGTAAAGAGAAGGAGTTGATGAAGGTAGGAGACTCTTGGTGCTTAGGGAGAGGGGAGCAAGGGAGGCATTTTGGAGGGAAGGATGGGATGTGGACAGCCTGTGGGAGGCAAGGCTGAATAGTTGAGATTGTTACTAACGGAATGAGTAGTATTGTTAGTAACAAAGAATATGAGCTACTAGGTACCAACGGAAAGAGAGTTACAGTCAGCCCTCCGTATGTGTGGCTCCGCATCCCAGTGAATTCAACCAACTGCAGGTTGAAAATATTCAGGGAAAAATTTCCAGAGAGTTCCAAAAAGCAAAACTTGAATTTTCCGTGCTCTAGCATTTACATTATATTAGGTATTATAAGTAAGGAGGATTGTGTAGGTTATATGCAAATACTAGGCCATTTTATGTAAGGGACTTGAGCATCCCTTGATTTTGGTCTTCCTGTGGGCATCCTGGAACCATCCCCCATGAGGGATGACTGTGCTAATAGTTTGCCCAGTTAGTGTAATGCCTTCTATTCAGTACCTTAAAATTTAACATTTCATTGTCTGCTGTCTGGAATCATCCTGTAATTATCTCTTGTACTCAATCCATTGTCTTTCGGAAGGATGAGAGCTGCTCTATATACTCGTCTTGTATCTCCCCTGAGGCTTTAAGAAGAAAAAATTGAGCTCACCACCCCCCCCCCCCGCCCACACACACACATCTAAAAATTTCTTTGGGGGGATGGGACTGGAGCATCTTGAAATTTTATGGAAGCCCACGCACACAGTTGGGCAAATGATTCTTGTTGATTATTTGGCTGGAAATCTCAATGACAAAGATTGAAAATCAATTTTCTTTCTTCTCTGGCGTCCCAGAATCTAATTTGGCAATTTTTACTTTGCCAGAAGTAAACAAGGGTTTAAGTGGTTTATCTGAAGCAGGATATTGCAAGTCCACATTTGAATTATAAACATTGAAAAGGAGAGGACAGGGCCTAGGTGGCTTTTTGGTAAGGTGTCACGTGCACTTACATCCTTCACAAATATTAACAGGCGATCTGATGGCATGCTTTATACCTGCTGCCCTTGATACCGAGTGCCTGTCACTCACCTGAGCCCGCTGTCAGCCCCAAGCCATGTGACCTGTTTGAATCCGTTAGTATTCGTGTGAAATTTTCATACCCACCACAAGCACCGTGTCAGATATTAAATCCCCATCTCACTGCCCAAAGCCATTTTGAGATAGAGAAAAATTACTACATTTCAAGTGTCTTAAAAGCCAATGTCACAAGGATCCAAGGCCCTAGAACATATTACATAATCTGTTCTTAAGTATTGGCGTATGTTACTGGAAATTAGACTCTATCAGGGTCCCCAAATGGTGCCATCATCATAAATTATTTTAGTATAAATATTTTTAAGGCCTTTTATACGACTTGAAATTATCATACACAAAGCAAGTTTCTTTTAGCTTGAACTAGGAAATGAAATAAGAGCTTCACCCATTCTGCCTCACCCAACTTCTCATGCGATACCATTCCAGAAAATTTTTCTGGACAGAGCTTTGCTTTTCTGACTGTTGTATCTAAAATGAAAACCTCTCTTTCACTGAGCATGGTTTAGCAATGCGTTATATATCCTGTCTGTGTGTGTGTGTGTGGTGGGGCGTAGAGGAGGGCATTTCTAACGTATGATTAAATTCAGAATGTGGAGCCCTGAAGCAGAATTTCTAAAGGCCTCCTGGTTTTTGGCCTGTAAGCTCATATTACATTGCACCATACCCTTTTGGGAATACAGTTGTTTTATATGTTCATATTAATGGTAACTCAGAACGAAATAATTCGAACGTCATCACCTCAGAAATATTCATATGGCAACATTTAATTTAAAACAGTTGATTTTTGTTTTTGTTTCTGTTTTTTTTTTTTTTGCGGTACGCGGGGCTCTCACTGTTGTGGCCTCTCCCATTGCGGAGCACAGGCTCCGGACGCGCAGGCTCAGCGGCCATGGCTCACGGGCCCAGCCGCTCTGCGGCATGTGGAATCTTCCCGGACCGGGGCACGAACCTGCGTCCCCTGCATCGGCAGGTGGACTCTCGACCACTGCACCACCAGGGAAGCCCTAAAACAGTTGATTTTTATTCGTGCAGTAGCAGAATTAGAAAATCTCACATAAAATGTGAGGACCGTAATTAATAGTGATATTAATGATTATTATCCCTACACTCCTTAGAAATCACTAGAAATCTCTACATGTTTAATTTTTTTCAGTGTGCCTGAAATATTAAAATAGAAAATCAGTGGCTTCATTCACAGAGACTTAAGTGAAGCTTTTTTTTGTTGTTACCAAGTGTCTTTGTCTACCTTTTCATAATATCGTTCCCCCTCCATCCCCTTCTAAGATCGTCTGGAATTTGTCTGTCCTCAAGTATTTAACAGGCTCTCAAGTGCTCTCAAAGATGCCATCATATATTTCAAGGAGGTTTAGATATACTCTAAAAATGACAAATTAAGTGCATCACAGAAAGTCCATGTGCTGTGATTAATCACATTAACCTCAGATCAGGGAGTCGCTCATAGTTAAGGAGAATTTAAGATCTGGAAGGAAGCCTTGAAGACTTGGTGAGGGAGCTGAGCCCTGGAGGGCTTACCCCGTCAGGCAGGACACATGAGCTGGGTCTCTTCCGAAGGCCTTGTACCGTCACTCACTCTCATTCATTCATTCATTGCCTTTTCCCCTTCAGCTTTTTGCTTTTTAAATATACTCACAAGTCTCCTTTAAACAAAAATACCACAAAATATCCCCCAGGGTCTGTCAACTCCCGGCTCCAGCTACTACCAGCTCTGTCTTTCTCTTCATAAACAGACTTCTTTTTCTTCTTCTGTCTTTCATTGAAGTGTGGTTGGCGCACAGTATTGTGTTAGTATCAGGTGTACAGCAGATCACACAAACTTCTTGAATGAGTTGTCCACACTCAGGACGCCTCAACTGCGCTTTCCCTGGGCTTCTGAGGTTTTCCTTCTCCCCCTCTGAGGGTCCTTCTCTGTTTCCTTTGCAGGTTCATCTTCCTCTCCTTGAGCCATTAAAAAGCCAAGCTCCTCAAGGTGCCCAGTGTTGGGTGGGCCATCTTTTCTCCCACCTCTCTGTCCTCTCCTCTTTCCCACACCTGTGGCTTCCTTTCTTAGAGATGACTCTCAGATGTATATAGAGAGATACCACATTCTCACGCACACCCATGTATATGCACATATATATGTATACATCTCTACCTGATATCTGTAGAGATGTGTGTGTATATACACATGGATCTTAGGTAGAGATGTACACATACATATGTATGTATGTCTGTCTCTATATTTTGAGGTATATAGTTCATCTATAAATTTTTTTTAATTACCATCAGGATTAATAAGCAATTCTTAATCCTCCAACTTTCTAGATTTCTTCATTTTGATCATTTAACAGAATATACTTGATTAAAAACCAGGCGTTCTTTCAAAAGTATACTTGCCAACATCAGGAGAACATCTTAAACAAAATATGCTTTATTTCAGCACCATATCTTCTCATCACAGAGCACCAAATTATCAAAAAACTATGCATATATATATATATATATATATATAATAGAGAGTAAAGTCGGTAGGAAAGTGGGTAGGTTGGTAGATGGACAGATGGATTGAGAGATCTCCTAGGCGTTTCTTCTGGAGCTTCAGCTCCATATTTCTATCTTCAAAAGGCATCTCAAATCCATCATGTGTAAAACCAAACTCAAGATTTCTCCCCCAGCCTGATTTTGGTCCTTTTCCAGTGTTCTCAATCAGTGTGAACAGGTCCCCATCCAACTAGTTACAGCAAAGCCCAGGAGCATCTTCTTCACCTCCCCGGTCCCCCTATCTGGCCCATCATGAGTCCTGGTGAGCTTATCTCCCAAGTATCTTCTGGATCTGTTTAGTGACCTCTTACCCCTCCCTTCCAGTTCTGAGCCACCATCATGTTTGACCTGGAGCACTGCAGTAATCTCTTACCTTGTTTATCTACATTTCCTCTCGCCCCCTGGCACATTCTTCAAACAGTAGAAAAAATGATCTTCCTGAAACTCACGTCTGATTGTGTGATGCTGCTGTTGCGCAAAGCCCTTCAGGGTCTTGCTGTTGCCCCTACGTGAAATACAAGATGCTTTACTGTATCCCGAGCAACTCTACATGCTCCGTCCTCCCCTCTCTCTCCAGCTTCACCTTGTGCAGCGCTCCCCCGGTTTCCTCTGCCGTGTCTCCCATCACTCATCATCATTATCACTTTTTCCTGTCACAGTCTGTTGGATATGCGTCCCCCCCGCCCCCCGCAAGAGCTTGTCTTAAGCACCACCTCCTTCACAGCATCGTTCCCTAACCTCCCCTGCAGCCAGCCCCCTTCTCGCATGCTCGTGAGCCGGGGGCAGGGTATCTCTCCTTCAGTTGCAGCTTTGCATTTATTTCTTTGGTTAGTGACCTCTTCCTCCTGCTTGTTTACAAGTTCCATAAGGACAAGGTGTGTGTCCCACTCGTTCACCTCTGCATCCCCACCCCCAGTTCTTATCATAGCGCGGTAAGTGTTCATTCAGTATCTGTTGAGTGAATGGACACACAGCAGCAGCATGTAAAAAAGAAAAAATGAAGCACATCTTTTAAGCCAGTAGGTTTGTCCATAAAGGAATACGATAGAGGAAAGAGAAGGCACCAGCCTTAACAGAGCCCCTTTTATGTGCCACGTGCTTTATACACATTATTTGGACGGAAAGAAGGAATGGTCATGGGTAGTTTTGTTTTCTTTCATAACTCCTCGAAGGGATTTTTATGTGTATTTCATGCCAATACATGGGTGGCAAGATTTTTTTCAGTGATTTAACATGCTATGAAATATGTCTCTGAAGTACTATCCTATTTTTCCATTAACATATTTTAGCAATTTTCAACTTGTGTGCCTGGGCATTTTATTAACAGAAAAAAAAAAAAGAATTGGATTAGGTATAATTAACACCTCAAATGAGATTGCCTTGCTAATCTCTAATGTCATTTTAAGAGCATTAAATACACATATATCCTGGACATGGCTACTTAACTTTTGACTTTTGTATGGCACACAGTTTTGAGTCCTAGTCATAAAAGGCATGTGGGAAACACCTTTCTTCATTGTGGTAATGGTGCCTTTCCATAATTGGGAAGTATATGAATGCAATTTTTTATGAGGGGGATAAGCGGACTGTAGGTGGATAATATCCACTGCTGCCCTTCTTAGTCTCCCAAAAACGTGTGCTGCTTCTCACGTTGACTCCATTTCTGCTAAAAAAACGACAGCCACCAGAACCAACCCTTCGGTTGCTCGCTGTGGTTACGATCTAAACCCGTTAGGTTCTAACCGTATTGAATTTGAAGCTCCTTTGAGAATCTGTGACAGTATGTCACATAGGCAGGTGGATGTGCTGGTCTGAAGCTCCAGAGTGGCCATGTGGGGTATTGCTATTACCTGCAGGGTCCAGGTGGAGCTGGTACCCAACTAGAGGTCACGTGCCCTGTCCGGAGGAGGCAGCCAACAGTAGCCCAGTGACAGCACAGATCTACTGATACCACATCTTCTAATTTTTGAAGGGAAGCCAGAAACTCAGACTTTTATGTGAAACCTACAGATTTTTAACCGTTGACAGTGAAGGAATTTGTTTTTTACATCTGCGCGGGACACACAAAACACATCCATGAGCTGAATTTTTTCTCTGACCTTTGTTGCAGATTCTTTGTCCTGGCTGCTAGTTCTTCACGGTCTCTCTCTCCCTCATCTGTCCAATATGGGTTCCTGCTGCTGTTTCACGTCCCCTGCATCTTGGCTGGACTTGACTCTCTCCTTTCTCCAAGCCCAGGAGGTCCATCTCCTGTCTCAGGCTCAGCCCCTCCCCTCGTCACCCTCACATGGAGCATCTGTCTTGTCCTGTGAGACCCAGCTTAGGTCCTTGGTGCCACCTCCTGCACCCTGCACTCATCACTTTGATCTGTCATGGTTGGCTTCTAGATGAATGTCTTATCTTCACAAATAAGTTGCATTCTTTTTCAGGACAAAGATTGAACATGGGGTTTTGGGGGGTGGTTTGTTTTGAGACTTGGTTGACTCTCAGGTGCGAATGGGACCAGAAAAGATAGCGAATCTCCTAAATGCCTCCAGTGACAGGGAGCTCACTGCCTTCTGTGACATCCATGCCAGTTTGGGACAGCTCCTATCTTAGAACGCATCTGTTTGCTTAATCAAGCTGAAATTTGCCTCCCCACCTAATGATTTTGTTACCCTTGGGCATTTACACTGAATTCTTCTGCCCCTTGTACAATCATTTTCTGAACAAGCAGGACCCTAGTCAGTCCAAAGGAGCTGTTCTTGTGTGTCCAATGTAGCCGTCTAAACAGGGTTTTCACAAGAAGCCGTGTTTTTACGTGGAAGTAGTCACTGCATATGCGCATTTTCTTTCCTGTCGAATTCTGAGGGAGTTTTTAGTAACAGTGACCTATTACTAAAAACCTACTGCTCTGACAGTTTCACCGTGTTTTCATTTGAATGCACTGTCCTTTGAGGTTTCTACTTCTATCGGCATTAATAAACATTTCCTAAATTGGTGACCATATGCTTTGCTTGATATTCTCACATCTCTTTGGTTACCTGATTTCTGTTTTTCTTTTCAACAGTCAAAAGTCTAATTATCTGTATACTGAGTTTTTAATCTCTTACGATATTGTAATGCTTAGATCCCTCACTTCTGCCCTGGGTAACGTGAGTATTGTGACACTCGGCTCTAAAAATAAAAGCATTTGAAGGTTTAGAATTGGCTTATGTAAGCAGACTTTTGCGACGAAAGCCTCCCCTTACTCTGTTGTTGTGTAGTACAATGGAAATCACATCTCAGCTGCAGGATTCCATGTCAGAATGTCACCAGCTAACCAGGTTGCTCGGTGTAAGCTCATTGCTGTTTCTGTGTGTTCTTAGGTGCCGTGATACTCCTGGGAAGAACCAATATGTTTCGCTTTAACCATCCGAAGGAGGCTGCCAGGCTCAGGGAAAAGAGGAAGGTGAGCAGTGTGGAATCGCCTGTAGCTCACTCCGCTCTGGGAGGGGCTGGGGTCGGGGAAGAGGGGGTCTCCACTCTGGTTCCAGCAGTTTAACTTTCTGGAGCACAAACCAGCCCATAGCCTGGATTGATTCTAGAGGGTTTGTTTCCCAGCGGATGGCTCCCTGGTGAAATAGGCTAGCAAATGAGATCCAGAGCAGGAGGAGAGACACTGCGTCTCGACCCTCCTGTTGAGCGCTGCATCCCCTGAAAGGAGGTGGGCATCATTTCACATTAAGTGGAGAGTACCTTCCACTCAAGAGCACCTGTTTTAAGAGTTAACCCCATATCAGAATCACTTTCATCCAAAAGTTGGCTCACTTTTTATTTTCATTCACAGTAAATTGGATTTTTGATGAGAGTGTGAAGCAGAGAGGGGGTGAACTTAGGACGATTGGAAGAGGCTTCAGCTTGGATGGGGATGACTAGAGGGCACTTGAAGTGCTGGATGAGGGAGGTGGGCAGAGGACCAGAAAGAGACAGGAAGAAATGGAAGGGAGAGAAACCTGTCTAGGACACCGTGTTGACCTTAGACCGAGGAAGGGAATTAAGTCACAGCTGAGTTTTCTGTGAGCCAGGCACTGTGCAGAACCTCCACATGTACCAGTTTATGTGCACAGAGGCTGTTATTACACCCACATCACGGATGATCGAGATGACAAACTGAGGCTGGCCTGTCCCGTGGCCAGCAAGCGGGGAGCCGGGGCTGCAGCCCCGCATCTCAGCCTGCTTTTGCTGGGGCTGCCCAGAGTTGCCAGTGCCTTAAATGCGGAATAACGAGAAAGCCACAAACCCCAGCCTCCTCCAGGGCTGCCAGTTTCAGCCTGTGAAGCCTATTGTCTGTTCCAGCCCAGAGTCGCCCTGGAGGGCCCTTTTCAGGACAGAGTTGCAGGGAAGAGAGGGAAGGAAACAGGTTTTAACTTAGTTATAATCACGACACAGGATGAGGGGAGGGAGGGCTGGCGGCGAGGGGCAGCTGACGTGGGGCTTTGGAGGCCCCTGGAAGGAGTTTGACCGTTTTCTAACCATTTGAGGTCTTTAAGCAGTAGAGGAACGTGCAGATAAATTTACTACAAATATTAGGAAACGTTCCATGGAAGCCAAACAGGTTAGGCTGTTGTTCTTTTGGTCTCCCTTCACCTCTCCCTCTCCCTCTTTGTCACTCAGCAAGTGTGAGTACTGCTCCTGCCAGGGGACAGGGTTGACACAGATGCCGTCACCCCTTCCCTCCACTTGAACGCAGCAGCCAGGTCAGGGAGATCCACAGGGCTGTGCGGTTCCCGCCCGAGCGCACTGCGGCCCTGCTGGCCTTAGCGTGGGGCTTGGGCTCCAGACGGATCCCTGGCCTGACCCCTGACGTGCATCCTCAGAGAGACCAGTTGTGTGCAGGCTGATGGGGGGCGTGAGCCCCTCGTTGCCTCTCCCCAGTGGAGCGTGGGGAGCACAGAGCGCGGCCTTCCCTTGCTGCCGAGGTAACCGCTCTGCCCTGTGTCTGCTCTTAGAGTGGCCTTCTGTCCTCCCTCAGCTTGTCCATGACCGACCTGTCCAAGTCCTGCGAGAACCTGTCTGCCGTCATGCTGTACAACCCAGGGTGAGTGGACTGCGGCGTTGCCTCCCCTGGGGTTGTCACTGTTGTGGTGTTTGTCGTGTCGACCCCATTAAAGTCATTAATTAAAAAAAGAAGTCAGTTAAAGAAAATAAAACTTCTGCGGTCAGGCCTCCTATCACATCAGCCGTAGTCATTTTCCAGGCTCCTTTCCAGCTCTTGCTGTGTATGGACATCCTTTAACTTAGTTATAATCACGACACAGGATGAGGGGAGGGAGGGCTGGCGGCGGGGGGCAGCTGACGTGGGGCCTTGGAGGCCCCTGGAAGGAGTTTTCTAACGATTTGAGGTCTTTAAGCAGTAGAGGAACGTGAAGATAAATTTACTACAAATATTAGGATGTGTGTCATCTGGAGAACGTAGCATAGAAGTGAGAGACCATTTAGGAAGCGACTTCCTTAGTCCTGGTGGGAGGTACCAGTGGCTTGGGTCTGGGTGGTCACCATAGTGATGGAGCATCGTGGAATGAAGGGCGGTTCCCAGGCTCCGGGTTTAAACAGTTGGGCAGGTGATGCACCTGCTCCTGAGGTGCGGGAAGCAGGGATGAGCAACCTGGGCTGGCGGTGGGGTGAGGGTTCAGTCAGTGTATCTTTCCTATTAGGTTGGAAGTTTTTCGAGGTCGGGGGCTTATCTTACTAATTTCTGTATTCTAGAGTGTCATTCACATGAGATGCTTGACGAATGTTTAGCAGACAGATTAAGAATGAAATTTTAGTAAGACACGTGTGCCCTTTGGGGGGAAAAGGATTTTCACTAGTTGCTCTGGGCATGGGTGTTCTAAATGGTGGGAAATGACACATTATGCAAAGGAATGTGTTTCTGTGCACGAGTCAGTTTCCAAATGACACTGCAGTTGGTTGAATCACCTCGAGTTCATGTTCGGGATCCTCAGGCAAAAGGTGGGAAGAGGGCCTCATGACGAAGTGAAGACTTAGGCCAAGGTTGTCAGAGAATTCCATGAGAAACACCCTACGGTCGGCTGAAGAGATGGTGCTGGATGGGTTGGATGCTGCCGTGATGCATCCTGTTCATCTGGCTTCAGTTAGCAGACACATTTCGTATCTGCCACCCTTGCAATGCTCATTTGTACAAGTTCAAGTTCAAATGACTTAATACTTCATCATACCTTCATTCCCCCGACGCCAGGCCCCGCCCCCAACTTGCCACCTGCTCTAGAGAATGATTACCCATGAATTAAAACATCATTGGGGAGAAGTTGCTGCCTCTGATTTATGGGAAGCAGACACCTTGTAAAGTTCTGTGCTCCAGCAACTGGGCAAAACAAAGCGGGATTAAAGCCAGGTTGGGCTGTTTTTACCTTTTCTGATGTTACAGGTGTAACTACCCTTGGCCTAAATTAAGCGCCACGCGATAAACGGGAAGAATGTTGAAAGAAGTATGTTCACTGCTTGGACACTAGCTGACTAGTTGTTACTTAAATCCAATAAGCCGCCTGCACACAGAGTGTGTTAGTTTCTCAGGATGGAAACTTAGGGCTGAGATGCTTCGATAGGACAACGCGCATTTATTGAGAGCGAGGGGAGACCATAAGTGTCAGGTGCCGTGTTCTCTCTGCCTAAGAAAATGGACACATGGGTGTGAACCCACTTAGCGTGAAGTCATGGAAGTTATATGATTCAGGCTTAGTAGCCTGTGACCTGGGAGGGCCAATGGGAAGGGAATGGTGCAAATTGACGTGCTTGGAAGGGATTCTCTTCCGGTGTCCATGCCTTGTAATGTGTTGGGTGATGTAGAAAACCAGAGACTTTCAGAAAGAATCTTTCTTGATGTTGAGATCACCTCCAGCCAGCATCATGGGATCTGTGCCATAAGCCTAAATAACGGGAACCCACTTGTCCTCAACGCTTATGGAGACCAGGCATTGTCCCCTTTGTAACATCCTCCCCAGTTCTCCCCCTCTTCTGTGTACTCTCACTGCCGTAGCAGTGCACAGCATGTAGTAAATAGCTGGGGCCCATGGCAAGGGGAGGGTGGTGTGGAGGGTATAGCAGGGCTGTGAGGAGACTTAAGTAGTAACCCTCCTAAGTCCCTGGTCTAGCACTTTCTTCTCCGTAGTTGAGGATATAAAGATGTTAGAAGTCTATAAAGATGCCTTATCTTGGAGAACAAAGCGGATAGAACACTAACCAGAGATTCAGCCCTGGATGCCCGCCAGGTAGGAACCCCAAATCACTCCCTTCTGTTCTACTTGAGAATTCTGTTCAAGATTCACAAAAAAAACTGGATTCTGTGCTGGGCCCTGAGATGTTTGCAGGAAGAGGTTTTCCCCTGGAGAGATGTTCTGGGAAGGAACATTTTATGAGCAAACAAGGTGAGTGCTGGCCACAGTCATGCTGAGCTTAGGAAGAGATAAGAGGATTCCGCAGGTTGGGGCCTGACTGGGGGGCGCTCTGAAAGCCATGCCTGGGCGTGAGCAGTTTGCTTTGATAAACAGATGTCTGTTCTTTGAGGAAATGCACTTTGGGGTTTGGGAGGATGGAGCAGGAGAGATGGCAGCTCAGGTTCTGCTGGCACAGTCACAGCACCTGTGTACATGTAACTTTTTTATAAGTTCTGGTTAGTGTGTTTAGAATTTATGATTATGAATAAAATGTATGGCCCAAAATACAACAGAGAATTATTTTCTCTATACTCATAAGCATTTGCTAACTCATTTCTTCACTCTTTTTTTTAAATTGTGCTAAGATACACTTAACATGAAATTTCCCATCTTAACCATTTTTAGGCGTACAGTAGTGTTAAGTGCGTTCACATTGTTGCAGCTCCAGAACTTTTTTCCTATAAAACTGAAACTCTGTACCCATTAAGCAGTAACATCCCAACCCCCCTCCCCCTCACCCCTGGCAACCGCCATCCTATTTTCTGTCTCTGAATTTGACTGCTCTGTGTACCTCATATAAGTGGATTCATACATTATTTATCTTTTTGTGACTGGCTTTTTTTTTTTTTTTTTTTGTGGTACGCGGGCCTCTCGCTGTTGTGGCCTCTCCCGTTGCGGAGCACAGGCTCCGGACGCACGGGCTCAGGGGCCATGACTCACGGGCCTAGTCGCTCCGCGGCATGTGGGATCTTCCCGGTCCGGGGCACGAACCCATGTCCCCTGCATCGGCAGGCGGACTCTCAACCACTGCGCCACCAGGGGAGCCCAAATCTGCAGCTTTTTTTTTTTTGCGGTACGCGGGCCTCTCGCTGTTGTGGCCTCTCCCGTTGCGGACGCGCCAGCTCAGCGGCCATGGCTCACGGGCCCAGCCGCTCCGTGGCATGTGGGATCTTCCTGGACCGGGGCATGAACCCGTGTCCCCTGCATCGGCAGGCGGACTCTAAACCACTGCGCCACCAGGGAAGCCCCTGTTTCTCTTTTATTAAACCCTCGTGAAGGGATTTCTTTGGTGGTGCAGCGGTTAAGAATCCACCTGCCAATGCAGGGGACATGGGTTCGAGCCCTGGTCCGGGAAGATCCCACATGCCGTGGAGCAACTAAGCCCGTGCACCACACTACTGAGCCTGCACTCTAGAGCCCGTGAGCCACAACTACTGAGCCTGCGCCCTAGAGCCCGTGAGCCACAACTACTGAAGCCCGTGCTCCTAGAGCCCGTGTTCTGCAACAAGAGAAGCCACCGCAATGAGAAGCCCGCACACAGCAACGAAGACCCAAAGCAGCCAAAAATAAACAAATAAATAAATTTTTTTTTTTTTTTTTTTAAAAAACAACCCTCATGAAGATGTCTTTGTTAAGAGGCCGGGACTCTTCTTTAGTGTCAGCTGCTCCTGTCTCTTAAGCACCAGCCAGCTTTCCAGTTACTTAATAGAAGTCACGGCCCACAGTATCCCTGGAGAAAATAATTTTTCTCCCCGAATTGTCTCCACCCAGGGACTCCGTCTTCCCAGCTCTTTCCCTCTTCCTGTCCCCACCCACACCTCGAGCAAGTTCACTCTGAGAATGTTGCTGCCCATCATCGTGGGGGAACGAGCAAGAGGGATTTTCCTCTTTAAGTGGCCGACATGGTCCATCCGTGAGGAGCAGCTGATATTCTGCATTCATCAGGGCTCTCGTGACCCATGCACGTGATTCCTGGCTTCCTCTACGAGGCGACACAGGGGGGACTCGTGGACCTGCCCCTGGAACCTGTCCGGCCTTGAGCCGAAGGGTGGGGCTCACCGCACCCCCTTAGCCCTTCGTGGTGACCCCTTCTTCCTGCAGGAGCCCCTCCTCTTCCCAGCAAGTGGCCCGGCCCTCAGTGCCTCTGGGATGCCCTCCAGGCCCCAACATAAGCACCCATTTGTCTCCCACCGCTATCTTCTGCCACTTTCCACCTTGAACTTCAGGCTTCGGTTTAAGTGGACAGAACGTCTTTCACACCTCTCTCCAGGCCAAATCCATCTATGAGACTGTCCACAAAACCCACTCCTCTTCCCTTCTCTTCATCTTTCAAGGTGAGTGTAGGAACTGTCTCCTCAGAAGCACTCTGTGCGTCTCCAGTTAGAGCGAAGTGCTTCCGCTTCGTCCTCTGGCAGGCGTTTGGTGCACACCTTTATCATCATAGCTTTTTCCCGATTCCTTTAGTTGATGCTGGTGCCTGCCTTCCCATTAGGCTTCCTGAGGGCGGGGCTGTGCCCTGCTCCTCTTTGAATCTCCAGCATCTCAACGCAGTGGGCACTTCACAGATGTTCACCAAGATGTAGGTTTGCAGCCGAAATGCTCTCAGCGCGGGAGACGTGTTTGCTCATAGGTGTCTAGGTGCCTCGTGCTTCAGATGGGTCCTTATGCACTGTTTAGCATCTCCAGACTAGCTGGGCCTTATTTTTTTTTTTTTGCGGTACGCGGGCCTCTCACTGTTTTGGCCTCTCCTGTTGCGGAGCACAGGCTCTGGACGCGCAGGCTCAGTGGCCATGGCTCACGGGCCCAGCCGCTCCACGGCATGTGGGATCTTCCCAGACCGGGGCACGAACCCGTGTCCCCTGCATCGGCAGGTGGACTCTGAACCACTGCGCCACCAGGGAAGCCCTGGGCCTTTGTGAGGCTCTCATGCACACAGATGTACTTCATGCATGTTTTGTGGCTTTCTTGACCGTTGCACATTCGCATCTCTTGGTTTCCTTGGTATCCTATAGACCTGAGTATGTTTTTTGCAGCAGATTTAAAATTTATGCTACGTAGTACTCAGTTCCTCTTAGAACAAAGCTCTCTGAAAGAATTACATCGGGTTTGCAAATTACTGTATCCAGTAAGATCCACCTTATCTTCAGAGCAGTCAGTTTCAACAGGCAACCTAGTAATTCTCCAAAAAAGCCTATGCTCTGAATCATAGTAAGATTTGGACTTTTTAAAAGTGAAGTCTTTGCTACCCAGGAACATTTTATCAGCCCAACTGGGCACGTCATGTTGGATGTATCGTTTCTAGGGTAGTTTAGGAACTCACTGCCGGTCCACATCGTAGGCTTTCTGGAAACCAGGATTTGTAGGCACACATGCGTGGTACTTAGTGCCAGAGAATTTTTGGAGGAGGCAAAGCAGCCTGGTGACTTCCTTTGGGAGTCAGCTCCGCTTTGAGAAGCGCCCAGCCAGGGTCTTTGCCAGGAAACTGTTTCACTGCAGGGGAAACATCCAAGCCCACTCCTCAGGCATCCTCTGTCTTGCTCTGAGGCTGCAAACAGGCAGCTAACTTGGCAGAAAGCAGGAGCTTTCACAGCTTTTTGAAAGTGCTCTGAGCAAAATTATATACATTCCAAGTTCATTTCAGTCTTAAAAATAAAGGGAGAAAATTTCATTTGTGCATTGTCCTCCTTTAAGCACTAACCCGCGGCAAGCCTGTTGAAATGGATATACTGCATTTGAAGAAATTCCGAAGAGGAGAAATGCCTGGGTTTCAAATGCGGTTGGGCCAAAAATATCTAAAGTCAAAAATCAAACCTCTCTTTGGCAAGCCGTCCAAGGAACTTTATGGAATGTAGCGCTGATGGGGTTGATGGGCGTCAGGGCCAACTCAGGGCTCAGTGCAAGGCCCCTGACTCTGAAGACTGTCTGAAATCATCGACAATCAGGGGATAAGGACAGATGAGTGATGGTTATTTTTAACTTAACTTTTAATTTTCGTGTGTTAATCATTACGGAAAATTTAGAAATCACAAACAAGCAAAAAAGAAGAAACTACGGCAGTGAACATGTTGCTGTATATTCTAGTCTATACCTCTGTCCCACCATCTAGCCATCTCTGTCTTTCTCTCTGTGTGTGCGCATGTATATGTACCTACATTTACATGTATACATTTATACTTATATACATTTATATGTGTTCTTTTACCAGGATGGGTTCACACTGGGCTTGTTTTATGCACTTATACATCTTTCCCCTTCATATGTATTAACCTATATCATTTTAACATCCATGTGAGATTCCATTGTATGGATATGCCATACCTTACTTATCTTCTGTTGGCAGGTGTTTTGTTGTCTAGCTTTGAACTATGGCAAGCAGTTGGGGTGAACACATTTGTAGCTAAATCTTTGTGCTTATCCGTGAGTATTACTTCCTCAGGTGAGAAAAGGTAGAATGGGATTACCAGGCCAGAGGGTGTATATATTGATGGTTTTAAGGCTCTTGATAGATGTTAACAAACTGTTCTATAGGATGGTTGTACGTATCACCACTATTTATCTCCCACCAATACCACATGAAAGTTTCACTTTCCTTGCAAACTGGAAAAGGATCCTCTTGACTCATAGACTGTGTTGATATGAACACACCCTCCTGGATGCAGCTCTAAGCTATATTCACAGCAGCTGGAGTCTAGGCAATCCTGCTAACAGTGGCTCTCTCTGGAAGCCTGTCCTGGGCATCCTGACCATCACCCGGGATTCATCAGGCACCTCAGTTGTCCTGTGCAGAGCTCCGTGCTGTGTGCAGTTCGCTCCAGCCTTCCTGCTCCTTCAGGTTTAGAGTAGGGTTGGGGTTTCGGAATGTGAAGCCAGAAGGAACTATATTCCGCAGGAAGAGTTCCGGGATTGCGATGCAGAAAGCCGAAAGCACCAAGATAACGTTACTGGTGAGGACTTCTTACCAGCTGACAACAGTTGTAGGAAAAAAAAGTAGTTTCATTTTCCTTCCTCTCTCCAACCCCTTCCCTATTTCTTCCTTAGGCTCTCCCTCCCTATTTCTTCCCTCCTTCCCTCCCTCTCTCCCTTCCTTCAACTGGAAGGATAAATACATCACACTGGGGAGAGAGTAAGAAAACGTCAGTAACCAGGTGCGTCCTTTGCTGTACTGAGCTTAGCTTCCCTCTAGATTTCTGTCAGCTTCCAGGAAACAGGCACAGGATCTAATCTGTTCACTCAGTTCCCAGCATAGCACCTGGAACTTAATAGCCATTGTAATACCTGTGAACTAAGTGAATTCAGTTCTTCCCCTTAATTCATACCAATGTAAAAGGGGCTTCAGAAACAGAGCCTGGTCATAGCTGGAGATACTCTTGGTAAGACCCGCACCGTCAGGTGAGGTCATGTCCTCACTACGGGTCCTGGGAGGAAAGATTGCGTTGCCTGTGGATACAGTGCCCTGCTAGCCCTCCTTTTCTCTCTTCTTTCTCACTTTCTGGGGCTTTATACATTGTTTTATCCTTTTTTTTTCTTGCTGACCTGGAGTGTGAAAGTTTTATACGTGTAGTGGTTGGCAATATTTATGTTGCTGGTGATTTGGCTGTGTTTTAGCTGATGGTTATTTACTGTGTTTGTCTCTGCTGGTTTGTTTTATTGGGCCTTAACATCTTTCAAAAGTTTGCTTTGCCGCAAGACTGACTTCCTCTCCAGTCTTTGGTCTCAGTGGTGTTGCTTTTTCATGGGCCATTTACTCACTTGGCGGTTGCTGTAGAGCCTTAAATAGCTTGTGAAGATGCACAGTCTTGGGGAACTTGCGGTGAACGCAGCTGAAAGACGTGAGCTTCTTCCTCCATTAACAGAGAACAGCGTCAGTTTCAGCCAGGCCCCGGGGATGTGGCGAGCCGATTCCAGACCACCGTGGTAGAGCAGATACACAGTAGAGAGAGCCATGCGCAGTGTTTGGTTTCCCAGTGCATTTAAAAACTATGTTTATACTGTAGTATTACATTATACTGTATGTTAAGCATGCAGTAGGATTATGTCTAAAAAAATGTACATACCCTAATTTAAAAACACTTTAAAAATGCTAACCATCATCTGAGCCTTCAGAGAGTCACAGTGTTTTTGCAATAGTAACATCAAAGATAACTGATCACAGATCACTGTAGCAAATATGATAAGAATGAAAAGTTTTCAGGATAGTGAGAATTACTAAAATGTGACACAGACAGAATGGCCATCATCAAAAAATCTACAAACAATAAATGCTTGAGGGTGTGTGGAGAAAAGGGAACCCTCTTGCACTGTTGGTGGGAATGTAAATTGATACAGCCACTATGGAGAACAGTATGGAGGTTTCTCAAAAAACTAAAAAGAGAACTACCATACGACCCAGCAATCCCCACTACTGGGCATACACCCTGAGAAAACCATAATTCAAAAAGAGTCAGGTATCAAAATGTTCATTGCAACACTATTTACAATAGCCAGGAAATGGAAGCAACCTAAGTGTCCATCGACAGATGAATGGATAAAGAAGATGTGGCACATATATGCAATGGAATATTACTCAGCCATAAAAAGGAACAAAACTGAGTTATTTGTGGTGAGGTGGATGGACCTAGAGTCTGTCATACAGAGTGAAGTAAGTCAGAAAGAAAAACAAATACCGTATGTTATCACATATATGTGGAATCTAAAAAAAAAAAGAAAAATGGTTCTGATAACCTAAGGGCAGGACAAGAATAAAGATGCAGACGTAGAGAATGGACTTGAGGACACGGGGAGGGGGAAGGGTAAGCTGGGATGAAGTGAGAGAGTAGCATGGACATATATACACTACCAAATGTAAAATAGATAGCTCGTGGGAAGCAGCTGCATAGCACAGGGAGATCAGCTCGGTGCTTTGTGTCCACCTAGAGACGTGGGATAGGGAGGGTGGGAGGGAGATGCAAGAGGGAGAGGATATGGGGATATATGTATACATATAGCTGATTCACTTTGTTATAAAGCAGAAACTAGCACAACATTGTAAAGCAATTATACTCCAATAAAGATGTTAAAAAAATAAATAAAATGTGACACAGAGACATGAAGTGAGCAAATGTTGCTGGGAAAATGGCGCTGGTTGACTTGCTCGATATAGGGTTGCCACAAACCTTCAATTTGTTAAAAAAAAAAAAAAGCAGTATCTGTGAAGTGCAGTAAAGTG
The DNA here is from genome assembly GCF_005190385.1 of Monodon monoceros. Taxonomy (NCBI): domain Eukaryota; kingdom Metazoa; phylum Chordata; class Mammalia; order Artiodactyla; family Monodontidae; genus Monodon; species Monodon monoceros. The sequence continues at coordinate 41,933,949 of NW_021703769.1, read as the reverse complement.
AAGTCTGCCTGTACTGACTTAGCTTTTTCTTTCTTGTCCTTGAATATAACTCCACTGTGAGCCACTTTAAATGATGAGCTCCTTTGTTTCCTGTTTTCAGAGTAGCAGAATGGGGGCTTCCCTGGTGGCACAATGGTTAAAAATCCACCTGCCAATGCAGGGGACAGAGGTTTGAGGTCTGCTCCAGGAAGATCCCACATGCCGCAGAGCAACTGAGCCCGTGAGCCACAACTACTGAGCCTGCTCTCTAGAGCCCGTGAGCCACAACTACTGAGACCGTGTGTCACAACTACTGAAGCCCATGTGACTAGACCCCGTGCTGTGCAACAAGAGAAGCCACTGCAGTTAGAAACCCACGCACCACAATGAAGAATAGCCCCCGCTCGCCACAACTAGAGAAAGTCCACGCACGGCAGTGAAGACCCAACGCACCCAAAAATAAAAAACAAACAAACAAAAAAAGGAGCAGAACGATGAGCTATAGGATTCCAAGTGCAATCTGTCTTCATTCTGTTCCTTTAGATTTGCGTTGTCTGCTCAGGGGCAGCATTTCTGCTTCCCTCATTGTATAACTGCATGATCCAAAGCTGAATTGTATGGGTCAGCTGAGGAAGTGAGCCTTTGCCCAGTGCAATGATGGATAGCAGTTATGGGCAAGGGTGGTAGGTAGCAGATTCCTCTTCGTCCTACATGTCAGCATGATTTTCCTCTGAAGTAACATCTTGTATTAACTTGATTACCTGCCGTGAGCTCTCTGTAATTTGTTGACTCATTTGATTAGAGCTTGTTGCTGATTCAGTCAAGGGTTCCTGATGTACATACATACCTGTTCCTGCTTCCAGGCCTTTGCTGGAAACGTGCTGTTTCCTCCTCCTGGACTGCTCGTCCGTGTGTCCGCCTGCTCATCACATGGCTAAATCCCACATCCCCTCTAAGATGTCAGTTTCAGCGTCATTTCCTTAGGGAGGCCCTACCAACCCCAGCCCAGATTTCATCTCCTTGGATCTTTATACATAGCATCCTGTCTCTGTGGTAGCACTTTAAATGGTTGCTTAAATTGTGGGTTTGGGTGCAACTATTTGCCCACTCTTGGTCTGGGTATTTAATGGAAGATTTTTAGTATATTTAGTGAAAAGGTTTGATTTTCTTAATAATGTACCCCTGCTTCTAAGTAGGTGTTTGGGAAGCAATTGTTGATTGAATGTGTGTGTGTGTGTCTGTGTGTGTGTGTGAATTGTTGTGCCATAATGAGGGGCCTCCACCCGCTTCTTTTATCCCAGACCATAATCCTAACCCTGAACAGCCGTGTCCCACATCAGTGACCTCAGATGTTTAGTCACCATAAGCACCCCCAAATTTTATGATCTACTGAGGTTAGTCATCGTCATTGCTGGAGATGAATGGAAATCAATAGAGATTTGTAGAAGCAAAAAGGAAGTAAAACGGTTGCTATGATCACAGTAGATTGAGAAAAATGTTTGAAACAGGTAGTTTGTCTCATTATACATTGAGATGCTTATTGCAAAAAAGGAAAACATTCAGAAATGAATAAAGTAATCACAAGCATTCACAATCCTTCCACCAAGAAATAATGATTGGTTTATATTTGTAATATTTACTTATATTTTATACTATATATGTTTAATCGTACATCAGGTACTATAATCATGCATTCTAAAAAGTATTTTAGAAAAACAACATCGAGCTCTCACTCGATACACAGCTCTGTGTTCTGCTTTTTCTTTTACTGTTTTCCTGGGAACTTGTCCCCAGGCCATCCAACACTCTTCTTCATCCCACGTTTATATCGTCATGTAACTCTGTTTTTTTTTTTTGCGGTACACGGGCCTCTCACTGTTGTGGCCTCTCCCGTTGCAGAGCACAGGCTCTGGACGCACAGGCGCAGCGGCCATGGCTCACGGGCCCAGCCGCTCCGCGGCATGTGGGATCCTCCCGGACCAGGGCACGAACCTGTGTCCCCTGCATCGGCAGGCAGACTCTCAACCACTGCGCCACCAGGGAAGCCCCATCATGTAACTCTCGCTTCATCATTGAGGACTCTTGGAACTATTTCTTCTTTTTGCCCACATAAATTGATTACATTGCAATTAATCAGCTTATATAAATCTTTCCCACTTTATTATTTGTCAGCTAAATCCACACGCCCCAGAATTCTTTATTTGACGATATCTGCTGCTTACATTAAAACAACAAGGGGAGGAGCAGAGAGAGAGACGTCAGAGAGAAATCAGGAAGGGAGGCTTGAGACCTAGAAGAGGCGTTGGCAGGGGAGGGCTGGGGGAGGGCGGCCAGCCCCAGGGAGGTACATAGGGGCTGCCGAGACCTCCCTTAGCCCCGTGGATGTGAGGCTTATGTTTCAAGCCCTGCCTGGTTGAGCGTGTGAGCATCGTGTCCCTAAGCACGTGGTATCAAAGGAGTACAGGTGTGCCAAGTAGACCCGGAGAGCTCTTCACTTCAGGAATGTCTTGCCAGGGCAGAGGAGCTGTGGTGCATTTCAAGTCTTTTTCACGTCTTCAAACCCCCCTTCTCTGCCCACAGATATGCACAGCTTCTCTTTTCCTAAATGAACCTCCTCTTGGGCTACCCCATGTAGATCCCACCAAACCGTTTCATCAGGATCATCTACCATGTACATTTCCAGCCATGTGAGATTGCTCCCATAAAGCATGGTGCATCTGTATTCTGAAATGGCATGATATTAAACTGTGTTGTGGAATGATAGTTAATGATTTGGGGATTTGTCCAAGGTGTGTATTAAGAGGAAAAGGCTACACAATAAACTCTGTTGTCGGCTTTCATCCATGTGCGTGTGTGTTCGGCTGGGAGGCCGAAGGCTGTTTACCAAGATGCCGTGATCGTGGTGAGGGACTTGACTGTATTTTACTCCCCTGTATTTTCTCCCTTTGCTGCAGTTAATTACTTTCATCTTGGGAAGGCTGGAAGCACCGCCGGTTGTTATTTCTTAGGGCACAGAGAACTCCGCCCTGGTTGATGTCATCGCCTCCTCGCCCAGGTGTCCTGTGACTCTGTAATTGGGGTCTGGCTCTCAGCCTCATGCCACTGACTTCAAAGCTCTACCCGGAGTGCTCATTAGTTGAACACCTACTATGTGCCTTGCAGAAGGCCCTCAGGATACACAGCTCAGCTGGTTCTCTGTCCTCCAGGAGCCCTAGTGGACAGGGCTCTGCCTATCCTCTGTGACCTGTAGGGTCCCGGGTGGTCTGGGCCCCTTCTTGGGCCACAATTGCTCTCATCCCATCACTGTCCCCTGGTTGCACCTGCTCTCGCCATTCCAGTCTTGCTGTGCTCCCCGCGTGCCACACGTTGTCCCTGGTCATTGGCCTGGCTTCCCTCGCGTGTTGGCACCAGCTGCATCCTCGTGGTCACGCCCTCACTCAGCCCTCTCTCCACCCTCCCTCCTGGCTTCAGGCTATTTCACAGCACGTATCACAAAACGTTTTCACTGTTGGTTAGCTGTCCTTCTCCCCCCACCCCCACTAGAATGGAAGGTTTATGACGGCAGGGGCTTGGCTCCTTTTGCTGAGTCTCAGGGCCTGGGACAGTGCCGGGCACGTGAATGGCTTGTTGATCAAATGAATTGATGACGCGTGAGCTACTAGCTCCTGTTCCTCATGCTCAGTGCCTTGCTTGTTTCTTTCGTTTTCCTTCTCCTATGTTTGTTCCACTCGATTTTCCCACTCCCCACACTGTGGCCATTGTTCTGTCCGTCTGTCAAGCAAGGCCCAGCTCAGACAGACAGCGAGGCCCCCTCCCATGCGTGCAGCTATAAATGCTCTCCCTCTACCCCGGCACGGAAAAAATGGAACTTTCTCCTTGGGCTCCTCATATTCTGTGTGATCCATATGCACACATATTTCACTTACAATTCACCCTTAAGACCTGAAGACAGTTTGTCCATTCTGTATGTCTAACACACTGCCTTGCACATAGTAGGTGCTTGTTAAAGGTTTGTTGGACACGTGGCAGGCATGGCTGAATGAAGTGGCAGGAACATTCCCTGTGGCACACTGTTCTGGTCTGTCCACAGGGGAGAGGTCCATCTGGGAACGGTGAGGCATATTCAACTCTGGGAGGCTGTTTCTGGGGTACACGTTGCCGTGGTTTGGTTAAGGAGGTGAGATGGAATTCTAGAGTTGAAGTAGGAATCTTCTTACTCCTGTAAGAAGATGTGAACTTTACCCTTAACTTCTCTAAAGAGGAGGTCACCTTGGGCCTCTCCCTGATCCACCCCCCCCCCGACCCCCAGGCCTCAGTCTCCTGGCCTGTAAAGTAGTGGGAGGACAGGAGCAGGGGTGTCTGGGTGGGCTACGGTGGTGTGTGCCGTGTTGACTGCATGATCTCTTGAGTGCCGTGTACTTCTTTTTTTTTTGGCGGTACGCGGGCCTCTCACTGCTGTGGCCTCTCCCATTGCAGAGCACAGGCTCTGGACGCGCAGGCTCAGTGGCCATGGCTCATGGGCCTAGCTGCTCCTCGGCATGTGGGATCTTCCCGGACCGGGGCACGAACCCGTGTCCCCTGCATCGGTAGGCGGACTCTCAGCCACTGTGCCACCAGGGAAGCCCCCCCCCCCCCATAACTACCTTTGGTCTTATGTTCGATCAGGTAGGTTTCCTAGGTTTTACCGGTGGTCCTGGCTGGCTTTATTGGAGAAGGTTATACCACTGTTATGAGAAATAGGCTGAGGAGAAACTCACTTAAAATGCTGTGGTATCAAATTTTACTATTTTTATTTTAAAGTAATCTTTGTTTCTTTGAGCACTTTTCATCTGCAATGCGAAAGGCTTAAGACTGGCTTCTGGGAAGTCTTTACCAGTACTTTCTAGACTAGGGATTTGAAAGTTAATTAGAAAACCACTCCCAGAGTACTAGGGATATTTTTGTTATAAACTCTTTTACCTAAAAGAGGTTTAATTTCACACCTTCCTAGATCAAATTGCATGGTGCGACCCTTATCTTGATATAAGCACCTTGAATTACAGTTGTATGAAGTCACTCTGTGGTAGGATAACTTGATTTGAGGGGACAAAAGGGGAGACTGGGAGTAGATGGTGTGGCAGTTTCAACTCTCTCTACAAAGCAGCTGTTCTTAGCTTTCTAATGCGAGTTGGCATGAACCCTGATGCACGCAGGAATGACTGCAAGGCCTCTCCAGGCAGAGTCCAAGTCTGGATGAATGGCCGGGTTCTTCTTCCATGAGTTTCCTTTTGCCTACCTTGGGGTAGCATCTGGTTTCTGCTCAGACTTTAAAGAATATCTAGAAAGTCGAAGCTCTCAAGGCCAGGGAGATGATTGGATAGGACCTGCACGAACTTTAGCACCCAAATCCAAACTTTCTCTTTAGTCTCCAAGATCCCCCCGGTCTCCTTGGGATTTGCAGTCTGTAAGGTGATTTGAGACTGGCTGGAAGGGAGTTCCCGAGAGTGGTAAGGTGGTAAGAAGCTCGGCCATTCTGGGCTCAACCATTACAGGACCCACTGCAGTCAAACCCTAATCCCTTGTGAAGGATGCGGGAGAGGGGAACCCTCTACACTGAGTTCTGGTCTTTTCCAGCTCCTTTCCATCTGTCGCTTACCACACTCTGGACTGAGTCCAAACATCCCAGGCAACAGGCCGGGGATTCTTTCAAAAATGACACATACGTGATCAGAACCAGCTGTACAGTTTGCAGGGCTCAGTGCATAATGAAAATGTGGGGCCTCTTGTTCAAATATTAAGAAGTTCAGGGTGACCACAGTGGAGTATCACGTGAGTGCAGGGCCCTGTGCACCTTCACGGGCTGCCCGCCCACGAGGTCATCTACGGATTTGATGATAACCTGAAAGCCACGTAGGAAAAATCCAGGCCTCCCCATTGACTAAGAACTTTTCCCTTAGCTGCTCGTGTACTTGCTGAAACTTCCCTTAGCTGTCCGCGTACTTGCTGAAACTTCCCTTAGCTGCTCGCGTACTTGCTGAAACTTCCTTTAGCTGCTCGTGTACTTGCTGAAACTTTCCTTAGCTGTCTGTGTACTTACTGAAAATGCCTGTGTGGGAGCTGCCTCCCCTTTGGCTCACCCCCATCGTCTGGGAGCCCCCTCCTGGTCTGTAGATCAGCATCCATGCCCCAGCCACCTCCCCCACAGCTGCCACTCAAGTGTGGGCTGGACTCCAGTAGCCACTTTCCTCCTTTTAGAAAGTGAAATGAGAAGTTCCAAACTCATCACCATTTGGACGACACAGGGACTCGAAATGTATGCTTTCAGTTCATGAAAATTTCTTTCTCTTCCTTTTTCTTGATAATCACAGTCTCACTTTCAGTGTAATGGTGTGCGTGGCGAAATTCCCACCCCCTTGCTTTTTCGTTGCCAGTGATAACAGGAATATAGATGGCAAGATGTGCAGTTGTGCCGAAAAACGGTAGATGTCTTTTAATGCAAAAAAAAAAAAAAAGACGCCATTTCTCATAAAAAAAGGTTGTATGCTGTGCTTTTTTGTTGGCCCTAACACAGTGTGTGTTACTTCCAACTGTCATTTAAAAATGCTAAGGGGCTTCCCTGGTGGCGCAGTGGTTGAGAGTCCGCCTGCCGATGCAGGGGACACGGGCTCGTGCCCCGGTCCGGGAAGATCCCACATGCCGCGGAGCGGCTGGGCCCATGAGCCGTGGCCGCTGAGCCTGCGCGTCCGGAGCCTGTGCTCCGCAACGGGAGAGGCCACAACAGTGAGAGGCCCGCGTACTGCAAAATAAATAAATAAATGAATGAATGAATGAATGAATGAATGAATGCTAAAAGCAGCTGCAAAACTTATATCCTTTTGTGGTTTTCCTTTTCATTATAACATTTAGGAAATTAGCATTTGGGCCAAGATGATTCCAGTAAAGTAAGATAGTGAATTACACTTATTTGAAATGAAGCCACATTAAAATACAATTACAGTTGATGTTCTTTCCTTGATATTAACACACATTTATACTTTACAGTCTCTTGAGGTTTGCTATTTGAAATACCATCATTGATTATGGAAGGAGGTACATTTTAAAGTATGTTCAGTAAGTATGCAATATTTAATAGAAGCTACACAGTACCAGCAACAGCTGATATCACCTCGTATTTAAAATATAGCCCTGACTTTGTGATTATGACTCTCTCCTCAGACTGTTTGGGACTCAGCATCTTTATGTTGTTTCTTCTTTTTCTTTTTTTTTTTTTTTTTTTTGCGGTATGTGGGCCTCTCACTGTTGTGGCCTCTCCCGTTGCGGAGCACAGGCTCCGGATGCGCAGGCTTAGCGGCCATGGCTCACGGGCCCAGCTGCTCCGTGGCATGTGGGATCTTCCCGGACCGGGGCACAAACCCGTGTCCCCTGCATCGGCAGGCGGACTCTCAACCACTGCACCACCAGGGAAGCCCTCTTTTTCTTTTTAAACTCTTACTTTTGAGGAAATGGGAATCATTATTTATCAAGGGGATCCTCTCTCTCTGTCTTTAACTGCTCATCTCCAGCCTCATTTAAGGGCCCGTCCTTCTCTGCCAGTCACTGCAGTGTGTGGTCTTCCAGACTCTGCACTAAGCTGCTTTATTCACATTCCATACCTATGTCCTGGGTAATTCCTATCTAGGTGCTGGTGAATTCCAAGTCTGTATGTCCATCCTTGATGACGGCCCAAGTGCTAGATCTTCGTTTGTATCCCCTGCCTGCCGGACGTCTCAATTTGGTTGACCCTGGAATCATTAGATTCAACATGTGTAAAATCGAGCTTACTTTCTTGAAGGCAGCATAGGGATAAATTGTGGGCTCTGGAGTCGATTGATTCTGCCATTTACTGGAGTCGTGGCCATTGCTCGTGTGTAAAATGGGGGAAAGGTGGCACCTACCTCACAGGACCATTGTGAGAGTCAAATGCGAGTCCTCAGACCCAGGTGTAGAATGACTCTTTCGTGGATGTTGATACAGATACTTTGTATGTACGGTCTTGTTTGATGAGATGGATGTTTGTCTTCTTTGAGGGAGGGCTTGTTATTTTCTTCAAAGTCTGTAAAAATTAAGTATCCAAGGTTAAATAACTCATGCTTAGCCTCACAACCACTAGCATTTGTATTCGGACCAGTTGACCTTTTAGCACAGCCTCTTGGCCGTGAAGCTTGGCTTCCCCACCCACTGTGTGACCCGGCCAGAAACCTGAGGGTCATCTTTGACTCTTTCTTTCCCATCACAGCCTCCAGCAAAATCCAGCCCATTAGCAGGTTCTCTCAACTGAACCCCTGCGTATCAGAAGATACTGGCATTTCCTTATCCCAGTGATCCTGGGTCCTGCCTCCATCATCTCTTGTTTCCGTGACGACACAGGCCTCCTGATCTGTTTCATGGCTTCTCCTCTCATGTGTTCTCTGTGGGCTCTCTAACAACCCTGTTCCAAGACACTTTTCTGCCACCTCAGGTACAGAGTCCTCAATATAACTTCCAAGGCCCTGCACCGTGTTGAGCTTCACATCTTGCCCCTTCCCTCACAGGAAGCCAAGACCTGGCTTTATTGAGCTGCTGCATCATGCACGAGTAAGAATGGCACAGCCTAGGTGGAAGTTCCCTTGGGAGGCTTGCCTTGATTCTAGGTGCTACCAAATTCTGAGACCAGCACCCGCTCGGTGTGTTATAACCCTTTGTCCTTCCTCATCCTGGCTTGTGACACACTGGGTGTGCCTCTCATGTTTATTCCGCTGTCACTTACAGACTGGGAGCCCCATGGAGGCAGGGACATATCTCCCTTCCGGACCTCTGTATCCCCTGTGCCTTGCACAGTGCCTGGCACTGTGCTCAGTAAAATACGTAGGTGCCCAGAGTGTCACACTGGAGATGAAGCTGTTAAAACTCACATTTCATGACTTTCTGAGACCACACAACTCATTAGAAACAGTTGCAGTGGTTTGCAGCACAGATTTTAATACCAAACTGATTCAAGCCCTCCCTCTGCTACTTACCTCATCTAAGCCTCAGTTTCCTGTTTTATAAAATGGGGATGAGACCTGCTACGGTTAGGAGAACAAAGTGAGGGTATTGCATGCTCAGTGCCAGGCCAAGCACCTGCACGTTGTAAACTGTCTGGTGATAGGTTTTCATTCAAACCTCTCAGAGCAGCATTTGCCTTATGACTGTGCCCTTGTGACACTGTCAGAGCAGAGCGACATTGTCTGCTGATGGTCACATTGAGCTGATGTTCACAGAAAGTGTAAATCAAGAATAAAGACAGTTCTATTAGGAAAATCCTCAGGTTTTGAGTGTTTTATCCGGTGATTTGATTTGATTTGATTTTTTTGACACTAATTATCTCTAGAAAGACTAAACTGTACCGAAGTCTAAAAGTATGTACTAGGAAGCATTCCCAAGGTTCTGTTTATCGTTATATAAAAGAGAACGATCATACATGAACTTAAATGAAACCCTGTATCAGCTTAGCGTGATGGCATATGGATTGGGCTCCAGAAGTGGCAAATACCTTTCATATACTATATTTATGTGATTGATTTCTCATGGATGGCGGTGCCTATAATCCACAGATCACTTTCATTTGATAGAAAGATAAATATAACCCTAAATGATAAGTTTCAATGAAGGATTTAATATTCTTATTATATATCACAAACTGGAGCATTGCTCATAAAATGAACGACTTGAGGATGTTTTGGAAGCAGGCTATCGTGGGTTCAAGCCCTGGTTCCACCATATCTTACCATCATGACCTTGGACAAGTTCTTTCAGACCTCTGAGCTCTGGGTTTCTCATCTGTTAAATGGATCGGGTACTATGTGCTATCTTCAGGATTTGCTGGGAAGGCAGAGTAATAAGCAAACGTGTAAATCACTCAGCATTGCCCTCAGTTCTGCTTGCAAAACCCCCCAGAATTACTCTCAATTTTAGCCCAAATTAAATTGGTAACAGATCTATTTGAAAATTTGTTAGCTCATTGTAAAGGTAACTGTTGCCAACCTGGATTATCTTATCCAAGAACAGTTGACTGATGAATTTTTCCATAGTTCAGCTTCTTAGCTGTACTTGCTATCCACCACAACAGGAAAACGTTTAAGAATTACAGTTCATGCTGTTTAAAAGGTATAGTGAAACCTTGAAGTAATTCAGTCTAGTATTTGAGAAAAAGTCAACTTGTTATCAGTATTTTAGCGAGTTGTTTTAAAATTCCCAGTGACCTAGCCCCCTTTAGTTTGCTACCACTATGGTCAATCTGTTCATAATCTCTGTAGCCCCCATAGCTCCAATGTCATATAACCACTAACTACAGGAGGATCTCGAGAAACCTCCATACAGTATAACCATTTATAAAGTAGTAAAAACATGAATTTGACTTCTGTGGGCAATTATGGTTGGTACTTAGTTATTATTAGTGCTCTAGTTATCATGGGAAGTGTGTAAAACATAATAGCTAACTCTTTGGAGAATTTACTTCAAGAAATGATTGGAAAATGTGATCTGTATAAGAAGACGTTTCAATTTGTGCATGGCTACTGGCTTTTAAGTACCTTACTGTTTTTCTCCTGATGTTCCCACAGTTAATTCTTTTCTTAATTGATGTCTGTGCTCTCTCTCTCTCTCTCTCTCATCTCCCTGGCAGTCTTTTCCCTATAAAAGGACCCATCTGTCTAAGGTAGAGATTTTCCATTTTTCTGTACTAGTCAGTGGCTAGGCTGCATGGGGTGGGCATGCTTCTCGTTTAGAAGTCTCCTTTAACTCTGCTTGTCCCGTACAGTGGTGTTTTGTTTGCTTTCCTTCAAGTAAAATATGTTCTTTTCAGCCTGAATTCAAGCACTCCCAAAGTATGTCTAATTTATAATCATAGTCATAGAGCAAAGAATACATTTTAAACTTGCTAACCCATAATGATTAAAAAGCGTACCTGACAAACCAGTGTTCTTTGTAATATGTAACTACATATAGAGAATAAGAGAGTGAAAAAAGCTCTTTCAGAAAAGTGACTCATTTTCATTTGATTTATTAGACTTGAATTTGAGCGGCAACAGCGTGAAGAACTTGAGAAATTAGAAAGTAAAAGGTAAGCCACGTGGTAGGAGTCATAACACCACAGAGTGGGTGGGTGCCTGTGTTGATGTCCTAGGCTGAGATCACCTGTGTCTGTGTCATCTCCCTCTGGCTCCGTGTCCATCATTTACACGTCTGATGACTGTAGCTCCTTTCTCTTTAGCTGGTTAGTTTTACTTCACGTTTGAATTTTTTAAATAGTTCATCTTCAAATACTTGTGAGATGGGGGAGTAGAGTCAGTAGGCAAATTTAATACACTCTTTAAGTGTAATACATCAAATGTAGACTTGTTTAAATTTAACTAAAAAGTATTTCTTCCTTAATAATATCCTGAGTTTTAAAAAAGCCGAAAGAATGATACTTCCCCTTCTTATGCCTCCTCACTTTTTAAACATCTTTCCTTATGTTGATCAGCCATTTGTATTTCCTTTTCTAATCTGCCTCTGCATGTTCTCAGCTCCCTTTCCTTTTGGGGGGTGTGTGTGTGTGTGTGTGTGTGTGTGTGTGTTTAATTGATTTGGAGAGCGTTTTTTATATGTTCTGATGTAATTCTTTGATAAAACTAAGTAGTTTTCTTTTTTTTCCTGTCCTATTTAACAAGCCAAGAAATGGACCAAGGATAGATATTAGAATAGAAAGTAAGGCCGCAGAAAATCTACACCCTGGGTATTTATTTTCTAGAATGTGGAGTCTGGATATTACAGATGAATTAGTTGAGCTCACAGCATCATGTACGATAGGTCTTTGGTGGGTCAGGAGATGGAGGCCGTGCATCCGTACTCTGACATGCCCTGTATTCTTGCTTTGGAGGCCACCCTGACCTCGAAACATTGACTTAGCACCCAGTGGGGACCCTTTGCTCTCTAAGACACAACATGACATGTAACCACCAGAATCAAGCGTTCAAGTATTCTAATGGAGATTGACGTTATTTTCAATGTTATGCATTAATAAACTAATATTTTGGATCATTTGGTGATTACCATTTGTCCTAAACTAGTGATTAAATAGCGTGTAGTTATTTGAGCTGGAACAATGAAGTGTCGATTATCTTGACTTTGATATTTGACCCTGATGAGTTGAGGACAGCATAAGCATTTTTATTTAATGTCATTTTGTAACCGAATTTCCATTGAGTTTTAGCCTTTGGGCTGAATAAAATTATTCACATTTAAATTTAAATTGGGCATGCCTCTTTCTCTTTGAGCTCAGGGGGCTTTAAAAATTATATCATGCATAACACATTATGCTTATAGGTTCTGCAGAGAAATGATAGCAGAAGCTACTTCCGGAGATTAGGCAAATGATATGTTGGACAGTTACAGAGTAAAAAAATTAAACAGCATGCTGCTGGATATTAAAAGGAAAGTGCTGTTCTCTCTTTTTTTTGTTTTTTTTTTTTTAATTTAGTGAAGGGTGTGTGGTGTATGTCCATTTCTAGGAGGTATCAGTTTAGGGAGAAGTTAGAGCAGCATTTGAACCTAGCGCTCAAATAACGACCAGTCAACGATTTGCATTTCAGAAAACTCATAGAAGAGATGGAGGAGAAGCAGAAGTCCGACAAGGCTGCGCTGGAGCGGATGCAGCAGGAGGTGGAGACGCAGCGCAAGGAGACGGAGATCGTGCAGCTGCAGATCCGAAAGCAGGAGGAGAGCCTCAAGCGCCGCAGCTTCCACCTGGAGAGCAAGCTCAAGGACCTGCTGGCCGAAAAGGAGCGGTTCGAGGAGGAAAGGCTGAGGGAGCAGCAGGAGACTGAGCTGCAGAAGAAGAAACAGGAAGAGGAGCGCTTTCTCCGCGTCCGGGAAGAGCTCCAGCGGCTGCAAGAACTCAACAGCCACGAGAAGGCCGAGAAGGTTCAGATATTTCAGGAGCTGGAGCAACTCAAAAGGGAAAAAGAGGCGCAGTGTGTCAGGCTGGAGCAGGAGAGGAGGCGGCTGGAGGGGCAGGAGGAGGAGCAGGTCCTGCGCGTGGCGCTCCTAGAGGAGCAGCTCCGGGAGAAGTGGGAGCTGGTCTGGCTGCCGCGGCTCGGGGAGGCGCAGCGCGCGGAGAAGGAGCGGCAGGACCTCGAGGGCATCCGCGCATGTCTCCTGCGGGCCAAGGAGGCCTGTGCCGAGGGGGACGGCGACGGCCGGGAGCTCGAACGGGCGCAGCTGCGTTTCTTAGCGTTCAAGCGAAGGCAGCTGGCCGCGCTGACCACCCTGGAGAAGGAGCTGGTTCAGCAGAAGGAGCTCCTGAAAAAGGAGGTGGAGGAAGAACGTGAAATCCTGGAGCGCTTAAAATCTGGCAGCAAGGAAGAATCGAGGTTGTTGTTCAAGAAGGACGGTGGTGCCGCAGATGTCCCCCACGCGGCTGGAGATGCGGAGCAGATCAAGCCGGCGGAGGGGAGGCTGCAGTGTAAGGAGAGCCAGCTCCAGTATCTCCTGCAGCATCATTTGCCGAGGCTGTTGGAAGAGAAACAGAGAGCCTGCGAGATCCTCGACCGAGGTCCTCTCGGCCTGGACAACACTCTCTACCAGGTGGAGAAAGAGATGGAAGAAAAAGAAGAGCAGCTCGCGCAGTACCAGGCCAGCGCCAGCCAGCTGCAGAAGCTCCAGGCCACCTTCGAGTTCACGGCCAACGTGGCCCGTCAGGAGGAGAAGGTGAGGCGGAAGGAAAAGGAGATCCTGGAATCCCGGGAGCAGCAGCAGAGGGAGGCGCTGGAGCGGGCGGTGGCCCGGCTGGAGCGGAGGCACTCTGCCCTGCAGCGGCGCTACGCCCGGGGCCTGGGGGCCGAGGAGCGGAGGCCGAAGCCGGCCACCTTGACCGCCGGCGGCAGTGAGCGGTCCGGGCTCCGGGCCGGCCTGGGGGCCGAGCAGGAAGCCCTGGAGAAGGACCGGGAGAGGTGAGCCGAGCCCGAGGGGACGCCTGCCACACCCTCCGTGCCCCATGGCCTTAACCCTCGGGCTGTGATGGCGCGGCTTCTAGCCCTGGTGCTGTGTCTCTCACTGTTTTTTGAAAAAGTAATTCTGTAGCCTTTATGTTTTCTGATTCACTGGCAAATTCTTAGCCTTCTTTTCTTTTTCCTTAGGATCCTTGGTTTAGAGTCACTGGCCTAAAGTTGGAAAAAACACACAAACTAAGCCCATGTCTGTTACCTCACTGACCTCTGACTGTGTGTTTAATATTTGATAAACAGGGAAGACTGAGAAAGCTTCCAGCCGGATTCCCCCTCCCTCCTTCGCTGCTCTCCCCAAACCCATTCCCTTTCGTTGACTCCTTTTCCCTCTGCCGCCCTTTCCCTCCCCTTCCTCCCTCCCCCCCCCCCCCCCCCTTCCCCTCTCCCCCCTTTCCCCCCCCCTTCCCCCCCCCCCCCCCCCCCCCATGTCTTCTCTGGGACCTTGACCAGCACTTGTTCACAGGTTCCATAAACAGTGATTTCCACACCTGGCAGCGAACTGAAAAACACCCCTCCCCCCACCCCTGCTGATTCTCAGTGTTTGAGAATACAGAGGGACACCTCGGGATTCTGTATTAAAAAATAAACAAGCAAAGCTCTCTAGATGTTCCAAACATGGTGGTCTATCCAGGCATGTTAGGTCATGATTCTCTGATGATATTTTCGATGTTGTGAACTAGGGAGTAGCGCTGTTTTCATGATAAAGGAAGAATATTTCTCTTCCTCTACCTGGTGCCTGTCACCTTGCTTCTCAGAAGTAGGATCTCAAGACAAATAAATACATGAACTGGGGGATGCTTTTTCTGCTAACCCTGCAGACACGATGCCAAGACTCAGAGAGACTGGCGGCCGCCTATTGTGCAGACGTCATCGGATTTGGTGTCCTGCAAGGGGGCTTTGTGCCCTTCCCAACCCCTTCCTGCCCTGCTGGCCTTGGGCAGGCTCTTCCATCTTGGGGCCGCAGTGTCCTTACCCTCATGAGGAGGGCATGGGCCTGTGTATTTTCTTTAGTTCCAGACCCTTTGGTCTGTTGAGATCTTAACTGAAGCCCAGGTTACGGGGACCTGGAATGCTGCCCCCTCCCCAGGAGCCCTCCCCTCACAGCACCTCCCGAGGGGCTGCAGCAGAAGCCCGGAGTGCTGGCCTCTAGGAGCCCAGCTTGACATTGGCAGAGGCCTGGGATCCATGCTGATGACGAGGCAAGACCTACTGGGAGGTGTTGCCTGAGCCCGTGTCCACCATCTTGCCTGAAAAGGTCAGGACAGCCTCCTTTCAAACAATCTGCTTAAACTGGATTCTGTTTACCAAGCTCTCCAGTAATCCCCCCAGGCAAAACAGTGACAGGTGACAATTGAAAACCATAATGCTGTGACTTCAGAGAAATAGGTCTGTGGTTTAAGAAAATGATTGTAGGTACCTTATGTAAATGAAATTGCTGGACAAAGCTCCAGCCCCAGGAAATTTACAGCAGTGGAGGGCACGCTCTCTATTTGTATCCTGCTCTGTGCAGTGAGAATGCAGCAGGGGCTTGGAGCCTGATGTCCTGGCTTTTGTCAACCGGCTTCGCTCCCTGGCCATTTAGTGTTAATACTCGATTATAGTGGATACACTGTAATGATTTCCCGATGTCAGCTTTTCTCCAGAAGCCACGCAAAGGAGGCTTTTAGCTTCCTGTGTTTTGATGGAGTAGACTTTGCAAAGCCCTAATTCAGGCCAGCAAATTTTGAGTGCTTTGCTCTGGCTTTGATGGTCCTGCAGCTTTCTGGGGGTACTGGTGTTGTGTCTTATTATCTCTGGGTTCTCATGGCTGAGCCAGGGGCCCGCTGTGTACCCTGAGCTGACCTCTTGTGAATTTCCAAAGTGCCAAATATCAAATTCACGTGGAGCCAGATTGGACCCAACGGTGCACTTGGCTTTCCCTGTCAGCTTGCTTTGTGAGCGAGATTTAATCATTTTCTTTCTTCTTTCTCCTTGATGGTTGATGGGACAAGTGTCAGGCAGTTAGAAACTGGTAGAGTTGCATCTCGAATCCAGCTTGTGCCCACTTTGTCCTCCTGTCTGCTGACGACAGAGCCACTGCTGGGCAGACCAGTTCTTCTCGTGGGCTGCGATCCTTTCCATGCAAGGCCCTGCTGTCCCTCGCCATGTATAGAAATCCTGCTCAGCCTTCAGGGTCCCACTGGCGCCTCTTTGCTGTGTGGAGTCCTTCCCATTGCCCAGCCCTGAAAGATGTCTTTGAACAACTCCGTAGGCATCATCTTAATTACAAACATTGGCCACCACCTACTTGCATTGGCTCATTTTCCTTACCATCTTTGAGATTCTGTGTTAACCTTGTTCCCTGGTTCTTTGCCCACCACCTGGCCCCTGACATCACTTCTCTGTGCTCAGTCCTTCCTCCTTCAAGAATACTGCGTGCTCTGCAGTCTGGTGCTCAGTAATCGGTAGACAGATGAAAGGCTGAGTTCAGCTGGGCATTGTCTCCCGCGGACCCAGGAGCTCCTACCCTGGTGATCCCATAATCACATTTCCGAGAGCCAAGACCTTGGCTTTCACGTTCGGGATAGAGCAGTCAAATCACTGCTGGCGACACCAGAGAGCTGGCAGTGTTGTGGCGTGTCAGCACCTGAAACCAGACTCTCTGAATTTTGGACCGGAAGGAATTTGGAGAGACTAGTTGACTCTCTCATTTGATACATGAAGAAATTGAGACCCAGCTGTCATTAACAGTGAGTGGGCTGCAGCCCCTAGATGGTTCTGTGGGCCAAATTTACTGGCAAGTTTGGCCCTCTAGCCTGATGGCCCTGGATTCAGTCGTGCCTGGGCCAGTGGGAGACCAGCCATACACACAGTCGACCTTACATTAGACGTATCATCTGTCGTTGGAAAGAAATGTTTGGTTCCACAGCTCATGGTTTATGTTATTTCTCTAGATGCTCAGCCTGCTTTCCTAGGTCTCTCTCGCCTGTTTCTGTTTTCCACACCCACTGCCTTAGCCAAAGCGGATTCCTGGTTTTTGTGGCTTAGTCCCTTTGTTTCTGCACCTGGAAAACCACCCACTGTCATTTCCAAATGCCAAATTCCCACTGGCCCGTGAAGACTCAACTTAGAACTGCCTTGACCATGAAGGTTCTCCTAGATTGGCAGTTTTAAAGAATTCTTTAAAGCAGAGATCTCTTTTGTCAAATAGAAATACTTATTGGGATCTGATATGTAGGCTACAACCAACTGTTTTGTTGAAGCTGGGTTTGGGACTCAGAATCCTGCACATCTAGCTCTGAGGATTTGCTGAGCACAGTGGGAATATCTTTGCGCTTGATGGTAGAACTCTCTCCAACTTTTGGGTGCCTGTAGCACTTGTCCTGCTCCGCTCTTGTGGCCTATTATCACCTTATACCTTGTCTTATAGGTATGTGGTACCTTTTCTACTGGAAGGTAAAGCTCTTTGCACAGTTTTGGTCTGGATCTCCCATGGTTTCTAGGGAAGATTCTCAGGAGATACTGTTAATGAGTGAATTCACATAACTTCCATCTCTGTAGGTTAGAACATGAAATCCAGCAGTTGAAGCAGAAGATCTGTGAGGTCGATGGTGTTCAAAAAGGGCATCGTGGGACCTTGGAGGGAAAACCTGCTTCTTCCAGCTTGCCATCCAGTGCTGAAAAGTCTTACCTGGTCCCCCTGATGGATGCCAGGTACTGGACATTAAACTGATGGCATGCCTATTTCTGATGTGATTTAATGACTCACAGTACCTTATATTGGCCAGTTTGCATATGGAGGGCTCTATCAAAGGTGATAAGCAGTACTTGTCCCCACGACATGCTTTGTCCTGATCGGCTGCTCCCTGGCCCGTGGTGGGGTGAGATGTCATTTAAAGGGCCCAAGACCTGAGACCTGACCAGCCAAATCTAAGGAATACTGGTGCAAGTAGTTTGTGTGAGAAGGTAGAATTAAAAGGTTCAGGGAAACCAGTTCATCCAGAAAGAAGTGATACAAGGCTAGGTTGAGAGGAACAAAGTAGAGTTAATTGAATTTTACCAAGAAGGACCTTGTGCTGACAAAGAATTTATAGAAGCCATAGATTACAAATAGATGAAGTCTGTCACAAAGACTGTACCAGTATATTCAGAATGATCACGAATAGCATAAATACAAATCTGATGTTACTGTAGGAAAATGATTTTCAACTTGGGTGGCATCATGAATTGCCCTGTGGCTCAGAGCCCTCAGATAAATCAACCTAATCATTCTTTGCCTGTAAGAAAATTGACTGTTTTTCTCAACTCCATCTAGGTCATGGGGACATTTCAAATTGGACAGTCCTGAGCCCTGGCTAGTAGGAGTTAGGTATTCAGATATCAAAATGTACTCAGAATGGCATGAGCCTGTATGGTCCTTTAAATCTAGGTCTGCATCTTCTGTGGTGCTCATTTAAAATTTAAGGTCCAGGGAGATTTGTTTCTAAGTGGCCTTGGTTCAGATTCAGTTGCATATGATTTTCTTTACTGAAATACTGAAAGGTAAATCCTGCATTTTATTACCCTAGCTCCATTCTTTGGGGCTGTTTTACCTGTAGTACTAATCTCTTTACCCAGCATATCAGAAAGTCATTTAGTCATGGTCAGTAGTACAGAAATGTGTGTAGGATTTTGCATGGGCTTAGAAAGATGCAACCAGATTTTTTATTTTTTAGTGTGCTAAGATGTAAACATGCAAAACACTTCATTTAAAATAATCCGTCTAATTCATTGTCTGTAGAACTGGGGCAGGGAGCCTAGAACTGAGAAAGCCTTGCCTTTGGGCGGCCTGAGCCACTAGAAAGATTTTGATGGAACCCAAATTCTCTCTTTCCCTGGTTCCTCTGGGTGGATGGCTGTACTTCACACAGTTTCCCCTGTATCGTATTGGGTACCAGCTGTTTTCCCTGTATCGTATGGGGTACCAGGTATTCAGTTGACAGCTGTTTCTGGCTTCAGCCATCTTGACCCTCCACCAGGCATTTTGAAAGGTCTAGAGACCTTTAAAATGTGGTGTCTCATGGCCGGGTGCAGAGACAAGACAGAGCAGGAATGATGTGAGACATTGTTCCATCCAATAGTGAAGGTCTGTGGAGAGTGCATCTACTTTTTGTTTTTCCTTTTAATCCTCTGAAATGACTTTGTGTTTTGTGAGAAATAAGAATCATCGTTTTCTGTGTGAGGAAACGGAGGCTCGGTGAATGAAGTGTTGGGTAGTGATGCCTTCTGAGACCGCAGAGTCATCTGGAACCCGAGTCTGCGACTCTCCCCTGTCCTGCAGCAGAGGTTCCGCTCAGGACATAGGGAGGGATTTGGATGGGATCACTGAGTCTCCCTTCTGTTCCCAAGATTCGGTTATTTGTCCAGGCCTCTCTTGTTTGGGGAAAACCCAGATAGTAAACACATGGCATTAGATTTCTTCAAAAGTTGACAAATGGTCCAGATCCTGAGTTGTGATTACATTTGGCATTTAGAACGAGAAGGTTCCCAGCCGCAAAGGGCATGGTAACGAAAAGATCTCAGAATGCCCTGTGTGGTTACAAGCGGTCACGGACCCCCATCTCTTTTGCTTCCAGGATCAGTGCTTACATTGAAGAAGAAGTCCAGAGGCGCCTTCAGGATCTGCACCGTGTGGTTGGCGATGGCAGCGGTGCACCTGCCGAGACCGTGAAGGTGAGTGAAGGAGCAGGTGATCTGGTTATTCGTTTTCAAGATGACCTTTCAGTAAGGAGCAGGGGTGGGGTGGGGGGTGGGGGGGTCTTTTATGTACTGTTTCTCAGAAAATTGAGATGCAAAATGTTGTAGAAATATTAAATATTGCTCGGGTGGAGCTTAACAGCTTATAAATAGTATTAATTCAAGAATAACTTTATTTAAAAATTTTGAACTTCTGGGGGAAATTCTTAAGTGAATATAAAGTTTCCTGAAGTGCTTTATTTACCTTGTTTGATTTATAAAAATTCTACACGTAACACCTTTCTGTTTTCTCCAAAAATATAATCAATTTCCATAAGTATTTAAATTCACTCGATAAATTATCCCAAGTAGAAATATAATTTTGCCTTTGAGAAGATACATACTTGTGACAAGCTGATTTTTATCAAAATAAAGTCATTTCATTTCTACCCTGCAAATTAAGAAGTGTCCTGAGGAAATTTGCCTTTAAAATTGTTCTTCGAATTTTAAGATTAGGAATAAATGGTTCAGTTCCCTTACAGGCAGATGTATCGATAGAGTCCCGTTTACCTTGGGAATATAAATTCTCAAGAAGGGTTGTCATCGTGGAATGACAAGTATGTTTCCTTAGAATTTTGTTCTCATAAATATTGTAATCAAATCATTTTTTTCCCTCTTTATGAACATGCTATAATTTAATATAGAGGGCTTTTATTTTCTTTTCAGGATAATGAGAAACTTCACAATGGCACCATTCAACGTAAGCTAAAATATGAGGTAGGTAATGACTTTTCAGGTTGATAGGGTTGCCTTAAATTACAGCATGCTTGTGTGATTAAATTTTCTTAATGTTTAGTTGCGTAATTAGAATTTCAAGGTCCCAGTGAGATTAATGGCTAATAAGCAAGGCAAGCTATTATATGACTTAAAATTAAATAGAATCCTGCTGGTTGCAAACTGCTTTATTTATTTATTGTTAGGTTTTTAGGTGTTTTTTTCTTTTTGCAAACTACTTTGACTTTGTTTCAATGGCGTGTAGCTGTGGTAGAGGCCCTTTGCCCAGTTTTTCATTCGTAGCAGTATCCTTTCCCTTGGTCTGCATTTAAAAGATTGAATTATATAATCAGAATCAGGGGGTTTGGAAATGAAACTGGGTACTTCTCGAGGTTTTAGAAACCCTGCGTGTTTTATCGACCGCATTGGCAACGGTGCAGAGGAAATACTTTTGGTTGGGTAGCTTATTTCTCTGGTGGGTTGTCAAACCAAGGTTTGTTTGGGCATACGATTTGTAAGGCTTTATCTGTATTTTCCTCGGCTGAGGGACTTGTCCTTACATACACTCCTAAATTAAAAAGCAAAGAAGCAAAACTACAAGGTGGTGGAAATCTTACATCACTGAACAGAGAGAGCGGCGGAGAGGTGGGTGTCCCATGGGAGACTGGCCACCACCTTGCCCTCCATCCCAACCATCCAGGAATGACACTGTCTTCCTGTGGACGTCCGTTTCCTCAGCTGGTAACCTTGTGAAGAGAAGGACATTGCCTTTCATTTCTTTGTGTCCACGTGCCTGGTCTGTTGCAGGCTGGCAGTGAACCTTTCATGGTGCTGGTTTGTAGATATCGTTATGACCATCTCAGTGGGGCAGTTATAATGAAGGATTCCAGTGAAACAAACCAAGAGGCCAGAGAAACATGCATGAAGTTGGAATACTTGTCAGTTTCTGATTTGCATTGTCTGCCCCGATTACTCTTACTTGCCCATTGGAAAATTGCATCAAAGGTCTTAGGGTCTATTTTAGAGTAAATAAAATACTAGACCAAAAAGTGGATACTGTGGATCAATCCCTACAATGTATTTTGATCAAAATAGCTGGCGACTTATAAGATATGAAATACGGAAATTGATGCTTTGTGTGTGAATCAGGTCCTCTATTCTGAAATCATGAATCAGTCAACACGAATGGCTTAGGCTTTCGATTGAGCCTCTGCATTAATCCACACGATGAAACCAATGCCCGCAAGAATCTTCATGTGGAAAAGAATCGCAATAGGTGCCACAGCCCCATTTCACCTGTTTTTGACAGAAGAGCTGTCTTGCCCCATTGCTGTCCAAAGAAGTCACTGACGCCCCCGGCCGAGAGGAGAGGAGGAAGGTAGACCAGAACCACCACTGGATCCGGCCCGCGACCCAGAGCATCTCAGGTCCCTCTGCCCCCTCCTCAGCGCCAGGCGGAGGGGCCCGCCAGCGGGGGTCTCAGCCCTCGGAGCCCGAGCCGTCGCACAGCAGCGATTGTAACAGGGGCGGCTCTCAACCAGAACACGTCGATCTAACTAAAATCTCTTTTCTTAGCGAAAGCAGCACGAGCGGTGAGGGACATTTTCAGGGTGAGTCAGAAAATTTCAGTGAACCGACGACCCCTGAAGGTGAACACAGCCCGGGGGTCATGTCCAGCTGGACTTGGCTGCAATGCGCATCCCAGGAAGTGTCCGTGGACAGCGGGAGTGAGCAGACCAGGTAGAGCCAGCTCCTCTGCCTCGTTCTCTCTGAAAGTGTCTCAGGCCACAGCGTCCCCCCCGAGGGCTCCGGCCTCCGAGCTCTGCCAGGAGCAGGAAGCCAGGGAGGAGGTGGTGGCCAAGGCAGTGAGCTCTCTGGGGTCACCCGTGAGTGTCAAGCCAGAGGGAAGCAGCGGGTTGGGATCTTTTAACCAGTGGGTCTCAGACCTTTACAGAGACACCAGTAGCCACCTGCTGCGGGCGGGCACACGGGGAACCTGTGGGACCGTGGGGGCTCGCCTCCCGTGCAGCAGCATTCATCGCAAGGCTGCCGTTTCTGAAACTCTTACCCCTGGACACGCTCTTGGAGGCACCCGGGGTGTCACCAGAAGCTCATTCTTTTCCCGAAGAAGCTTAGGTTGGCAGCAGCAGGGAAGGGTCAGGGGCCGTCGGGCGGGCAGGGAGCCTGGTGCCCTACAGAGCCACAGCTGCCGACTTTCCAGGCTCCTCGCCGGGCTCCGTCTTCTGCCTGGAGGTGGAAGGTGTCAGAACGGGCTCTTTGCTTAAGCAGACACTCGCGCGATTCCCAGACCAAATGCTGAAGCTTCCAGAGTGCCCTTTGAAAGGCTTCCTTGAGCTGGTGGCCGGTTCCCTACCAAGACTTTGGGCGACACGAGTGAGACCCAGCGTGTGTACTGGCTCGCTGTCGCCAGCTGCGCGGAGCCTGCCCCCTGGCCCGCGTGTGAGCTGCTGCTCCGCTCAGCCCTGTGCACGCTGGTTCTGAATCCCCCAGCCTCCGTGGGACTGCTCCGCGCTCTGCCCCTCTCTGGGCTACAGGAGGTTCAGATCGGCTTTGGTGGGCAGAGCGTTTCACTCCTGGGCTCTGCAGAGAGTCTCCTGCTCACCGTGCTTACCTACAGCAGACACCTCTGTCAGTAGATGTGCTGGGACCTCCTGTGTGTCCTGACGTCCGAGGCCGATGCCGCCGCCTGCGCCAGCCATCCTTTGTTCCAGCAAGATCTGGTCCAGCTTTCCCTTGATTGGAAGGCGGAAATCCCTGATTTAGTTTTCGTGAACGGAGTTCAGTTGTCATCCAGGTTCCAGAATACCCTGGTCGACCTGATTTATTTCCTTCACGGAAACCTGGACGTGGACGCCCCGTCTCTGGTGGAGGTTCAGCTCTTGCTGTACACGACGGTCAGAGTCGAGGGTGGCTCTGGCCCAGGCCACTGCTAGCCGCTGGTCCTTCTCAACACCCACGTCGCCCTGGTGAGGGAAGACCGCGTGTTCTATCCTCAGAGCGGCTCTCCGAGCTCGCCGCCTCCAGGGACACGGTTTGATGTGGTCAGGTGCCGAGCTTTAAGTGAATTCAGGTGTCTTGTTGTCCCAGAGATGAAAACAGCATCCACCATCGAACTCGTCTTCTTCCCGAAACTCACACCCATCAGATTCAGGAAGCAGTGCCGCCCAGCACCCTCAGGAAGCCCAGAATGTTCAGCTGTGCACCAGCACCTTGTGTCCGGAGGGCGGCCGCAATGTGGCCCCTGAGGTCTGGAAACCGACCCTCACCTCTCAGGATGAGGCTCTGTGGCTAATCGCACACTTGACAAGGCTCTAGGGAGGAGACCTGTGAAAATACTCCATGTATTTTTTGAGATCTTTCATAAAATAAACATGATGAAAGTCATCCAGGGCTATGTCTATCTTAGTGTAGGTAACTGATTTGAAACTGGAAAAATGCAGGCCTCTATAAATTGAAAATGTAAATATTTTAAATATCGCCACTGAACTAAAAATAGGTGGTAGTAGAGCACTGATGAAATGTCTTTATCACCACCTTGCTTCACTTTCTTGAACGTCAGCCTTGTAAATCGGGTCCTCATTATTTGTGAGGTGCTGGAAGCATTTCACATTGTGCTCATGTCGACCTGTGCTTATGTGCCTTGGAGTCTATTTCTGCTGGACACTGGCAGGCGGATTTGTGCTGCCTGAAAAGATGTCTGTCTGGTCTGGCAGTGACCCTCTCGACGTCCTCTGTTGGCCAAGGTTAGGACAGCTCTGCCGCAGAGCACGTTAGTGACACATCAGGCTTCCCTGGGGGACCTGGGGGATTACAGCGCCCTCCCCTCCCTGTAACATGTAGGATGTAGGCAGCGCCCCTGCCCTGTGGGGTCTTCTTCAGGGCATTGCCTTTTCCCTCCTCCCTTCAGACTCTGGACTGTTCCTTTCCAGCCTGTGACTTCAGCTCCTTCCTCGTTGGCTTAGCTTTGACTGCCCTTCCCCTGGGCCACATGCCCCCAGTGTGCCAGGCCTTCCTCTGAGCTTTGGTGGTCCTCTCCTAGAGAGACTCTTAGCCCCGGTGTAACTTCCCAGGCTGCCGTGCGCTATCTTATCAGATAGAGACCACGTCGATGGCATCCGGCGCTTCCCTGGATGGGAAGACTAGCTTCTCCTAGTCTCTCTAGGAGAGTCCCTTCCCTCCCGCCTGCCTCTCAGCTGCCTCACCCTCCTTCACCTCCGACCACGGGGGCCTGCTGGCCTCGCTTCTGAGAGCAACTCATGACTGTGTCTGCCTCAGGTCGGGCTCCTCTCCCCACTGGTACCACCCGGGAGCCGGCTGCCCTCCTCCTGGAAAGAGGCTTGAAGCTGGGCTCTTCAGAAATCTCTCCCTTCTCTGGTTGACCCCTTCCTTTGCCCGCACTGCTGTTCACATGCCTGTGCGGAGTCGGGTTACACGTTTTGTACTGGTGTTTTACTACATCTGACCCTGGGTTGCTCCGCGCACCTTCTCCTGTTTCTCAGTTATGAATGTCCTACTAGCTTCCAGAGTCTCAGGAGGAAGGGGGCCACCTCCCCCTGGCCGTGTCCTTCACTTCAGCCAGGGTCACGGCAGCTGCGCTGCAGTGCGTCCGTGCTTAGCGACTCGGCCGTTCCGCTAAGGCCTTCGTTTTAGCCTTGCCTGCAGGGGCCACTTTGTGTTCTGGTCAGATATTTACATAATGTGCAATATAATGTTGTAGTCCCCCTTCACTTCTGTTCCTTGTCCGTGATAGGGCCAGTGCCAGGGCTGACCCTTCCAGGGACTGACCATCTCCCTTTGGTCAGGAAACGCAGGTCTTCCCTCTGTTCCCCATCAGCGCCGACAACAAGCTACTGAACTTGCTCCAAGTTTCCAGCATTGGTTTTCCTCTCCCCAGGTTCTGGGGAAGTGCGCAGGGAGAGGCAGGACCCGGGAGAGTGCATCAGGGTCCACACTGCTGGCCGCAGCCTGGTTTGCGGTGGCCAAGAGGAGCTTTTTGTCTTTTTGAGGCGGTAGAATTCAAATGTTTTTACCTTTTCATGTGGAGCCTGTTTTTACCTCTTCAGCAACACCCTCCACCCCCGATACACACAGACACACACACACATGCACCCTATTGCCTTACACATGGAGGCTTTTGAGTCTGTGGTAAGGACATTATTACAATTAGTTAGCTTGTCGCATGCTTGGCTGGTGGATCTTCTACCACAGAAAAAATTTCCAAAATGAACCACAATAGTCTTCTAATATCTTATCAATAATATTTCCCCTAATTTAAATTGAGTATTTTCTCGTGTGTTCTTGATAAGAAGAACGGAATGAATGATCATGAAGAGTGGAGAGAGTGGAGTTTAAGATGTCAGCAGAGGGATGCCTTGGTTGGAAAGGAAACAGTACATAAGCAGTCCAAAATTTTAACAGAGTGGTACGTATTAGACAGACCTGCTCGTCCTCATAGGTAAAGAAGCAGAATCCTACTGTGTTATCGATGATGTTCTTTAATATTGTCCGTAGATGGAGCACGCAGCGAAAGTGGGCATTGCATACAGATATTATCGGTTATGACTTGTTCAGTCTGCTTTATGGTCCAAGTGGCCCGAGATGAGGGCTGCATTCTGCTCTCACTACAAAACAGAAGCAGCCGCCTCTGGGCAGTTCAGATTTCACGTGTCACTTCTTTTCACCTAAGCATACTTTTTACCTTGAGATCAAATACGGTCCTGATACGAGAATTTGATTTGCCATCATGAAGTGAGTATTAAGGTGGTCGTGATGCCTGGAGAAGCCAGTGGAGTGGTGTGCGTGCCCTTGTCCTCCGTGGCTTCAGTCCTAGGGCCTCTCTGGCTCACGGGCTCATTTTCGGGTTCTGAGCTGGGACACTGCTGCGGCGGAGCAGGCGTGGCAGCCTCAGCGTCCAGCCTGAAGTACCGTCTTCTCAGTTGTAACGAGTTCCTGTATCAGAAAGAAACAGGTTCATACACACTTTATTATGTGGCATCTTGCACTGTCGTAGTATAGGCGTAAGCATTCACATGGCGGAGCTTGTTAATGCGTTCTAGACAATACCTCTTTGAGGCCTTTTGAAACAGTGATTTCATCTGAATTTGATTAAAATCCATTTTGCTCACAGCTGCCTGTTGTGCAGACTTGTGGTTGACAGGGTGAATTTATTTCGTCTTTGTTGAAAAACATTTCAAAACAGTTTGTCTCCCTGTTCTCATTACTTAAAAAAATGCGTGTGCATCCTTTGGAGAGAATGCTTACGCCTTCCAGTGGTAGTAATTACAATAATTTTTATTTACATTCTTTAGATGAGTGATGAATTACAGTTTTGAATGATAAATAGATTAGAGCACTTTTATTAATGCTTCTCAGATGGTCTTGTTGGACAGACCAGTTTCTAATGAGGTCGTCTTGTTAATTTAGTTACACAGCTTCCACTATTCACTTTAATTGATACTGCTTCCTTCCTTAACGTATCTTTTGTGATAGATGTCATATCAGTCAGCTGTTGCCACATAGCAAGCAACCCTCAAAATTTTAGTGACATACCAAAAAAAAGCTTTTATTTCTCACTAATGGTTTGCAAGTAAATCGAGGCAGCTCTGCTTTAGGCTAAGGTCATCTGCAGGTCAGCTAGTTTGGTCTGCACCACCTGCCTCATTTTGGATCTATGTGGAAGGGGCAGTGGCCGTATCATGTCGATGACAGAAGCACGAAAAGGCAACCGTGCGTCATGTCTGCTAACATCCCCTTGGCCAACGCAAGTGACACATGCAAGTCCAAAGTCAAGGGGCAAAAGGCAGCGCACACTCCATTCACCACGAAGCCATGGCAAGAACATCTGCTGCTCCTCCTACGGCTACAAGGGAGAGAGAATTGGGACCACACCCAGATGTATTGGGTCAGGGTTCCCAAGGTTCTAGTGAAGATAAATTCAGATAAAACCTGTAGGACCTCTCCCTTATGGAAGTAGAGTCCTAGTTACTAGTTGAACTTATTTTCCAGTTCAGTCTTTGCTCGACACCTCCACAGGCTGCTCATCACCTGCCTCTGAAGCAGTTTATCCATTGGGATCTGCTCTCGTTGTTAGACCGTCGTTTCCATAATCTTCCTTAATGTGACCTCCATCTGCAGTCCGTCCATCTGTGGCGCCCTCAGTCACAGAGTAGAACAAGTCTGTTTCACAACTGTGTTATATCACAGCCCTTCCAAGAACACAGTGCGCTCTCTCTCACCTCCTCGGGGTTTTCTTCTTTTTTTTTTTGCGGTACGCGGGCCTCTCACTGTTGTGGCCTCTCCCGTCGCGGAGCACAGGCTCCAGACGCGCAGGCTCAGCGGCCATGGCTCACGGGCCCAGCCGCCCCGCGGCATGTGGGATCTTCCCAGACCGGGGCACGAACCTGCGTCCCCTGCATCGGCAGGCGGACTCTCAACCACTGCGCCACCAGGGAAGCCCCAACGGGGTTTTCTTCTTTACCTCCAACACTCTTCGGTCCCCCTGCAGGTTCTTACAAAACACAGATTCCAAACCACCACCGTCCAATCTCTTTTTAAGGATGCATCCTTGTAATTTATAAAAAACCTCCTTTATAAGGAATGGAACGGAATACAGTTGGTGAGAAGGAAAGAGATTCTATTATAAATCACTACTCACGTTTTCTTCTTCTGCCATCTTGTTAAAACCTTCTGTTGCTGAAGATGCAGTGGACTACAGCTGTAACAGCCCTGACCACCCTTTATATTGTGGTTTACAGTGTGCAGAGTTCTTTCCTACGTATTGTTTCTTTGGAGCCCCACAGTGATCCTCCCAGGATGGGCGAATTGTTGTCGATTTCCATTTTGTATCTGAAAGGATCACTGATTGGGAATTGGAACTCAAACCCAGACCTTACTCCAGAATGTATGTTCTTTCCACAATGCCAGGGTCACCTTCTGGTCATGGTTATTCTTGACATTGCCTGAATACATTTTTTTGTTGTTGATTTGTTTTTTTTCGTAGGAATGAATAATTGATTGGAAGAACTATTGATTTTTTTCTGACTTGTAACTTTTTTTCTTGGAATTTGTAGACATTAAATATTATTTCTCTTTTTATGAGTTTTGTTTTTCAAGAATCGCCTTACAAGTTTCTTTGCAATTCCATCGTGTCTTCGTACGCCTTATGTCTCCTCTTTGCTCTCTACATTTTAGCTCTTACAGAAGAAAAGCCTGGGTATGATCATTGTGGCAGTACAGTACAGATAACCGTGTGTGCTCGAAGTTGCTCCTTTAGTTGGAAGATTAAACAGTATGCTCTACAGAAACCTGATAAAGAGAATCTCCCCCAGTCCCCTACCCCCACTTCAGTTTTGCCTGGACCTGAGAAATCAGCACAGTTTGAACCAAAACTAGGGCTCAGCAGAAATCAGTGACTGATGGTGAGTGGTATTTTTCTTGGGTCATTAAAGACATTGTAGAACCAGGAGGGAGATCTGCTAGTTTTCCCTCCTCAGGTCCTCAACTGCCTAGACTCATGTTTGGTAACGAGAGCCACATGACAGCTACTGCCACATTCGTACTAGACCTGTTATTTAGTCTTTTTTTAAATCATCCATCTAACGATGGGTTATCCAGAGACAATGACCATTAAAGTTCTTTTTGGTCTAGAGAAAGATGGGAACATTTTTAATAGCTTCAGGCTGAAACATTCATCAGATCATTCAGTATTTCCAAACCTTGAAACAGTGTTGATCAATCAACTCAAATCTACATGGATGAAATAATCTACTTTCAGTGAGAATCACAGATTCGAATTTACTGGAAGGCCAGTAAACTCAGGATATTCCACAAGCATTTATATCCAACACAGTTTGTCATTTTCTGGGTAATTTATCCTTGATAACATATAGATACAGATACATATCAAAAGGAAAGAAATACTCCTTTATTTGAAAATCCATATTTCTGTTTCCTGACGTGCGTCTTTTAAACTCACTTTAAAATGAGATGCAGTTCATGGTGGTTCTACATGTCGGGCTGTTGTTAAGTCCTGACCCTGACCTGGAGCAGGTAGGTGTGCCATGTGTCTTAGCAAATCCAGGTCAGTTGTAGGTACTAAGCCTTCAAAGTTGGTGTGGGACTAGCCCCGGTCCCTTCACAGCACAGGCAGGCTTTGCCTTCTGGAGAGGATTGCAAGCATGCCTTGGCTTTTTGCCACATTCGTAATGTACATCTGTTCACACAGGTTACCTTTATGCCCCATTTCCTGTGACATGGCTCATATTTGAGAAGGTGATGGGTCCTCACCATCTCTGCCCCAGACCCCCATTTTCAAACTGCTGGGTCATAGTAGGTGCTTGATGCAAATAGCTCTAATTAGAACTATTACTGTGGCATGTGTGGTTGAAAAAAGAGGGATTAGAAATATGTGCTATGCTGGGAACAGAGAAAGGGGAATTACTAGTTTTTGCTAAATCTGATAAAAACCCAGGTTTGCCTGTATTTTAGAAGCAAAGCTTGGATATTTGGCTAAGAGATCAGACGGCCGTCCTGAGCCCTGACCTTGTCATGGTTAAAGCATATACTGAATTCAGCCATCTGGTATGTAATTAGAGCATTTAGGGGAGAATGTTGATGACTCCCTTTGGAATCGGTTCACTTTGTGCCCTCTGCAGTGCCGACCGTGATCCTAGTGGATGTTAATGCTGCTTCCTATTAATTTTCTTAATTTGCTCCTTTTGAAGGAGACAGCCTGAGTAGGAAGAGAAGATTCTAATCTGAATATTCAAAACGTAGCCTGTGTTCTGTCTGCTTGTTTAGGCTGAGGACTGGACTATAATATTTCCACACCACTGGAAAAATAGTGAATTTGTTGACACAGGACATTGTTTTGTTAAAAGCTATCAGAAAAATATTTCTCTGTATCTTATTTTAAAAGATTTTTTTTTTTTTAAAGAGGACCATTTTTAAAGTCTTTATTGACTCTGTTACAGTATTGCTTCTGTTTTATGTTTCTGTTTTTCTGGCTGCGAGGCATGTGGGATCTTAGCTCTGCAACCAGGGATCGAGCCCACACACCCTGCACTGGAAGGCGAACTCTTAACCACTGGACCTCCAGGGAAGTCCCTAAAAGATATTTCTTATGTACAGGAATGTAATCCAAGTTACTAATTATGTACTTTTCCTTGACTTTTTATTTCTAAATAGAGCCACTCTGTGGTGCATTTGAAATTCCTTGACCTGTCCTACATGTTTATCCAGATCTCCTGCGCGACGTGCTTCCAGACATGCAGCCTTTCATGTTTCTTTACCTCCTAGCATGATGTGTCACCAGCTTCCCCTTCCAAGTTTAAGAATCTTTTTCGCTACATGTAGAGAAACTGTGACTGATTCCAAAATAAATAATTCCATGGAAATTTAAAAACTCTCATAAATAATGGGATATATGATACAGCACACATTTGCTTGTCCACTGTAAATCTCAAGATATTCAAAATATAGCTCCTTTCAAATAAAAAGTAAATTTAGGAGACATTTATGTGAGTTTTCCTTCCTGCCCAACATAAACATAGTTTAGGAGAACGTCAGGAACCTTTCACAGTATATCCTGAGAATTCGACATTTCTCATCAAATTGACTTCAGAACATAGTGTCTAAAAATCACGTTGCAGCAGTGATTTGGTGGAAGCACATGCTCTGAATTTTTCTCTATACTCTTCCTCAAATGTCTTCAGGTCCCTGGCTTATTCTTCAGTTATTCATTTCTGCAGGTGTTCATTTCTCTACACCTGTTAATATTTAGTTAACTGTGAAATCAGTGAGATTGAAGTAAACTGTGGTCCCAGATGTTAGTGGGAACTCTGACAATATTTCTAATCCCCAATGTGCAAAATAATGAAGAGAAATATCCCCTTCTCAGCAATGGGTTCAGTTATTCTTCCCTGTCTGGTCCTGAATGGAGCAGTGGCTCTTGTGTACCACCCAGAACCGTTTCTTGAGGTACACGTGCATGTGCTGGGATGTAAAGGGCCGTCCTGGATTTAGGCGAGCTACATAATAAGATCCAGTTTCTCCTAGGTAACTGGGCTCTACGTAATTCATATACCCAGTTAAATTATCAAAGGCAGTGATTTTTTTCTGTAAGGGATTTATAAGCCTATGCATCAAACAACTTTCTTTTCATTAGCAATTGATTTCACAATTATGCATTCTTAGAGAACTTTCTAGTCTTAAAATGCCCGTGTAATAACCAGACCATCAGTTACAGTCTTAACCCCCTTTGAAAGTTGACATATGAAAAAAGAAGGTTAAGGTAGCGTTTGCTAACGTTAGCATATAATCCATCTAGAGTAGAAAAACCTTGTCTTTGTTTAAAACTTAATGCAGTTGAGAAAAACTAAAGGTCTTAGAAGTTACAGATACTTTGTCAAAGTTACTTTGTATTCCCAGGACCTGGCCCTGTGTATGGTCCATAGCTGGCGCTCAGTAAAAGACATCGATGTTTGATTGTATATCCTAAGGGCGCCTATAGGGAAAGGTGTTTAGAAAGTTAAGTCTCCACTGCTTGGTTAACAGTGTACCTGGGCGGTTTTGACTGTAGTTCTTCCTCAGGGAAGTTCACAGTATTTGGATAGCAATATCTGTATATATGTTTTCACTCAGTGACCCCCAGCATAACTTTCTCATCCTGTAATTATCAGTTTACTTGTCCCACAGGGCGGGACACGGCCTTGGTCACAGTTGGGTTCCTGCCACATAGAGGAGATTTGGGAAACATCGTGCCCGTTTCCACTGACGACAAAATGGAGGTTCAGAGAGGGTGGGTGACTATCCGTCAGAGACCAGCTCCGAAAGCTCGGATTGAATTCTGAGTCTCCTCCAGGTGACGGCCATGTGGAATCCAAGTCCCTCTTCTGCAATTGCTTCAGGGAAGCAGACAGTGGTGGAGAATCCACCAAGTGTGTTAAACGTGTTGGTATTGTCCTCTGCACCTTGTTGAGAACGGATAAACACATGTGGTAACACACTGTTCTTAATCGATTGGAGGGGAACAGTTTTTTCCCTCCCTCTCTCCCCATCCCCCCCTCCTCTCTGCACCTACTCTGTGCCAAACATCGGCCCAGGTATTTCTTTACTTTCCTCAGTGAACTAAAGGTTTATAGCGAGGGCACCCTTTCTTCTGCCAGAATGAGCCTTCTCTTCCTCCTGGAAAACTCCTATTCATCCTTGTGTACCCGGCTGCAGAGCCCCTTCTCCACGAGGCTTTCCTGTCCCCTAGCTGGGGTTGCTGCCTCTCCATTTAGGAGCACCAGACCCCTAGGGCTTTGTTCTAGCCCAGCGGCACTAACAGCACTGCTCTGGTTTATCACGCTGTGTGTCGACCGAGCCTGAAGGGGAACAATTTAATTGCTCTTCTTCCTTCCTCCTTTTCCCCCTTCTTGCCCCCTAGCGGGGAGCCCGCAGCTGTGCAGAGAGAGCTCCTCACCCAGTCAGCTGCCGCAGGGCCTGTTGTTCTAACCGGTAGGGAGGATCCAGGAGTGGGTCTTCTAAACTAGTGTTACCGGTTCTTGCTTAAAAGCCTGACAGCGGCAGCCCTTCTCCTGAGGTTGTTCTAAGCTCCTTTGCACTTCCGGACACCACAGCTCTCCACTCCCAACTCCACACACACGCGCGCACACACACACACACACACGCGCGCGCGTGTACGCGCTCGCACTGTAGCAGTGGAGTTCCCAGGTGATTGTGTCACATGTGGAAGAGAGGTTATGTTCCCACTTGAAAAATACAGTTACAAGCATGACATAGAAGGTTTCAGAGCTAAGACAGCAGAGCAAGGACTGCATGGCCAAACCATGGGCTTTGAGGTCAAAGACATTTCTTAACGTTAAATGTGTTTGTTGAAAATAAATAAAAGCACTAGATTATTTCTCTGCCTTTTCACCTTCAAATAGATAAACATATCCCATGTTTCGGGAGATGTCTACATAGTAATTTGGAAATAATACTGTTAGTGGATTGAAAGGTCTTTGGCAATACACGTATCGAGAAACTCTCTTTTTAGGGATTTCCGTGATGGTTTTTGACACCAAGGACAGCTAAACAGGTGCACCACTGCAGTAAAAGGAATGGTTCTTGTTTGGGGTAACCAGCCACGCAGTGAAAAAGTAAGATGCTCTAAAAGGCTTTGGTAACTTCATATCGTGCCAATATGTTTACACTGTCAGCTCGATGAAAGCAGCTACCTGAGGCAAGTCACGTGCCTCCATGTCATCCAGAGACCTGAGCTTTCCCATGCGCAGCAAACCTGGACCATCCATGCTACCCCTGGCCGAGGATCCAAGGGTCCAGGACCCCTTTCTGCCTGAGGGAAAGGGAGCTTGTTGCCCCTGTTGTCTTTTTGGTCAAATCAGTGAGTTTAGTTGTATAACCATGGGTTTTCCATCTTCTTAAATTCTGTATATGTTGAGGTGTTTGTTAGCTCAGTTTATCTCAGGTGGATGGACTTACTTTAAAATTTCCTGAAAGGTACTGGGTGAGGTAAGTCAGGCAGAGAAAGGCAAATATGCTATCACTTATATGTGGAATCTAAAAAATAATACAGATGAATCTATATACAAGACAGAAACAGACTCATAGACAGAGAAAGCAAACTTACGGTTACCAAAGGGGAAAATGGGCGGGGGGATAAATTGGGAGTTTGGGATTATCAGATATATACCACTATATATAAAATAGATAAACAATAAGGATTTACTGCATACACAGGGAACTATATTCAATATCTTGTAATAACCTACAATGGAAAAGAGTATGAAAAAATATTTATAACTGAATCACTTTGCTCTACACCTGAAACTAACACAATACTGTAAATCAAATCTAATTAAAAATAAAAGAGTGGATATATATGTATGTGTATAACTGATTCACTTTGCTCTCCACCTGAAACTGACACAACATTGTAAATCAATTATACCTCCATAAAAAATTTTAAAAAATAAATTGATAAATAAATGTCACGCTAGCAGTATAGTGGTGATGCATGTGGGCTCTCTCGGTTAGCCTGAGTTCGAATCCTGACTCTACCACTTACCTCTAAGTTACCTGAACTCTTAAAATTTACCTAGGCTCTGAGTCCTGGGACTCTTCATCTGATAAATTGGGTTCATAATGCTTCCTGCCTCCTGGGGAGGGTCATGAGGATTAAACAAAACAACGCACATAAACTGTTCAGCACAGTTCTGGGTAATAGTATGTATTCAATAAACGCTAACTATAATTATGATGCTAACTATAAATATGATTTTAATTATTTTATTACTGTTACTGCTTCAAAAACACATCTTCTTATGTTTCGTAAAGCCCTCCGTTAGTGTTAATGATAAGGATTGTTCAGAGATTTCCTTCCATTCACACTCAGGAGAATTCCTTTCTAATTTTTTTTAATGCCTATTCCTCAAGCCCCTCCGTCTTCCCACCATCCAGACCGTAGACATTTGTCAGAACCCAGTTGATTATTAATCAGATGGAGCCTAAAGGAAACACTGGGGATTCATTTTAATTGTGGTTTAAAGAGCTTTCCCCACTACACTGCCGTATAAAAATGCCTAGAAGTTAAAAATGAAGTGCATTTGAATAAAATCTCCAGCTTTAGAGCTTTACGTACAGCAGTCTGGTAGTCTGTGAAGAAAAAAGAAGTTGTTCAGTGATCAAGACTTTTCAGAAAAGAATCTGGTTTATACCAGACTTTTTTTTTTAGAGTCAGGATATGTAATCTGTCCTTTTTTTTACTTGTTCTTATAAATTGGAAGGAACATCAAAGCCAAACAACATTTGGAAGTGCTTTCGCCCTACCTTTTTAGAATGGTATCCCTAAAGAAATGGTCTTTTGTCATGAGAGAGACTTAGCGTCTCTCTTTCAAAGGAAACCATCATTTTTCTAAGTAAACTCTACTGGTCTGATGCTCTTTTCTTTGCTTGAAACGCATTTCCTCCGCCTGGCCGGGCGGGGTATTTGCAGTGCAGTGATCTTGGTCTCTCTCTTTGTTCTCCCATCTGATGTGCCTTTGATAGCGGATGGTGTCTCGCTCTTTGGGAGCAAATCCAGACAACCTGAAGGACCCCATCAAAATTAGTATTCCACGCTATGTTCTCTGCGGCCAAGGGAAGGATGAGCACTTCGAGTTTGAGGTCAAGGTAAGTGTCCCTTCTCTACTCTTCTGGGGGATGGAGGCTCGAGGCTCTGCAGTGCTGTCTTTTCTCTAAATGGAGCTAAAGCTACAGATGAACGTGTCGTTTTGTACGATACTGGTCATGCCCTTCTTTAAACCAGTATGTGAAAGTCTAGGCTGGAGCACATGGAGGGAAGTTATCCCTTAGAAGGTAGTGGTGGCTGGGGAGTCCGGCTGACATGGAAGTTACTGTCACCTACCAGCCCCACAGGTAAGGTCACCAGCCACCCCAAATTGCCCAGGATTTTCCTGCTTTCGGCACTGACAGTTCCACACTTCGGGAACCCGTTTGGTGCCAGGCAAACCAGGACAGTTGGTCACCCTAGCCTGGGCTTAGGCTCAGTTTTTTAATCTATAAAAGTGGGAACAATAATATTTATGTCACAGGGATATTAAGTGCATATAAAGTGCTGACTCCAGTGTTTGGTAGATAATAAAGGATACGTTATAGCTGTTGCCGTTATTTCTACTGCTATTTTCATTGTTTTTGTTTCTGTTGTTCGTAATTAGGAAGCTTTCCTAATCTGTTTACACATTATTTGATTTATACAGCTTTTCAGGAAGAGATGTGCCTGTTTCCTTACCTCATACTTCCCCAAATACTTCCCCTTCATCTTATTTCTAATTGACTTCCATTGACTCATAACACTTCATTAAATACTGCTGGCCGCCATCCCCTCCTTGAGGAATTGATGGTTAATCACACTTCTTCATTTTCGAGGGTAGGCGAGGGTGTTGTATGGTGTTCACTACGGTCCCCAGTATCTGTCTGCCGGGGGGGGCATCCCTAGAGGTGCTTTTGGTCAGATAAACGCCAGAAACTGGATGTTGAGTTCTTCAGACTCAGATTCTACTTTGCTGAGTGACCCAAAGTCTTTACCTTCTCTGAGCTTCAGTTCCCTCATTGGTAAGGTGAGGAAATTGGGCCTCACCAGTGGTTTCCAGACTTCTTTTTAGCTGAACAATTTGGTCAGGGAGTCTCGTAGGAGGAAGAACACTGTAGAAGCAGATAAGCGTGGAGCTGCTTGCTGTGGGGGGAGGGAGGGCGGAGGGATCCTAAGCCAGCCCCCCCCCCACCCCGCGCCCCCGCTGCTTCCCCACTTCCTGGCTGCACCTCAGAGGAGCCCCTGGGCTCGGGGGGATCCCTCCCCTTAGGCACAGGTGCTCCTTTTCAGTCTTCCTGGAGAAGCAATGCAAATAACTTTCCTGATCAATCAAGGTTTTAGATTCTTATTTCTGCCTACTGAGCCCCCCCCCGTTTTTTTTTTAACAAAACGTGCACATTAATTTATATCTTCGAGGTTTCTGTTGAGAAGACATGATTCCTGTGCGCTAGTGTTTGAATTTGGCCAGATTCTGCGATTTCTTATTAAAATGTTGCACCATGTCTGTGATCCAGTGCTTCTACTCCTCCTGACCTAATGCCTGATTCCTGCCCAGGTTCTTTCGTCAGCCATTTGAAACTGTGTGTGTGGAGAGTTCCATTTATACATATTGAGAGACAGTTTCCTAAGGCGTGTTTGTATTATTTCCGTATTTTTAAACTAGAGGATAAAGACTGGCTTTCACCAGTTCAGAATTTGAATTCTTCAAAACGTAGAACTCGCAGCACTGGAGGACATGCAATGATTTTAGTTGGTACATAGATTTATTTTATTTCCATAGATAAATGTATTAATAAAGCATGACTATTAAATCGATTTCATGCATAGAACTTAAGTCATGAATAAAGAAGATACTTAATTTTTTTTAACTGAGTTGATTTAAATAAAAGTTGCAAGCAAATTATAGACCTGGCCGTACGCAGGTCTGGCTAAAATTGTGAAGGTGCAACCGTGAAGGCAAGTTAGAGAAACCACATATGGGAACTGTCTGGCGCCTTTCAGAATCTGGGCTGGCCCCCTCTGAACTGATCGAAGCCCCGTCTGAGAGCATGTCATTGTTCCGCTTCCTCCTGGCCTCACCCCGGGTGTCGCCATCATGAGCACCAGGGAGCGGCTGTCAGCATTTGCCTGGAGAATTCCCGCTTCTCCGAGTAGGAAGGGCCGCCCTGTGCATTGACAGGGAGGAGGGCTGATGGTCTCACATTCCCGTGGCGGGTGGAGCACCCCGTCGACAGAAGCATCAGGGCCCAGTACTAGAAACAGAAGCCCTAGGAATATACTGTCCCGCCCTTAACAAAATAGATAAAAGTAGCCAAGCTCCAGCAGAAGCGTAGCTGCCTGAAAAGTGCCGGGGGAGTGTTACTCCTCCAGGTAACCTCACTGTGCCTCATCTGTGAAATGGGGCTGAGGCAAGCCGCAGGCTGTGTTGGTTTGAGGACTGTAGGAGCTTTTGTATGTGAAGCGCTTGGAACAGTGCCGGCCACATCCTAAGTGCTGCATAAGGTGTCGGGAACGAGTGAGATTTTACCCTTGGAATCCCCTTAATGACGTTCAACGTGCTACTGTGTCTTTATGAGGATTTGGGGTTTTGTTTTGTCTTCTTCTTCGCTTTTTGGTTGTTTATTTCCTCTTGGTGTTCTGAGTTTATAAATGAACTATGCCAGCCTTTTCCTTCCATCACTTTATTTCATGCACAGGCAATGTTTTCTAGAACGAGTAGTCACACTTAGGGTCATACTTTGGCTGCTACTGAATTCTCTTGGTGAGCCAGTGGCTTTAAGAAGAGGAAGGTAAAAAGTATTATTTTTAGAAAAGTCTGTTCTGTTAGTCTCAGATCTTCTTTGAAGGAAAATATGATGATAAGGTATATAGATATTTTGTATCTGGTTCATTTAAGGGGCTGAGCTGACTCGGGCACACGCAGGTCCTGTTGGGTGCAAGTCCCCAGTGACTGAGGTGACAGATCCCCAGGAGGACGCTGGCTTGTGGAGGGGTGGCAGCCCCAGAGCGCTGTCTCTCAGCTTTTCCCTCACCCTTCGTGTTCCCTCTGCCTCCTGCCCTTCCCTACCCACCCTGCTTTAGATAGAATTGATTAGTTATTTAGATCATTCCTTCTTCCTGTCCAATTTCATTTTAATCCCCAACCTGGTAGCTCCAGTCCTCCAGTCCGGTCTGTTCATTGCCAGATGAAGCAGTCATGATCCTTGTTAAAGGGATGCTCGAGGTAGGCTGCAGGGAGGGGGTCTGGGGGGAGAGAGGGAGAGAAGAGTGGTTCCCAAAGGCTTGTCTTCTGATCCCCGATGAGTCCTGAGGAGGTTTCCATCACTGGGCTTTAAAATGAGAAACATAGAGTTTTTAATTCAAACAGACTGTCTTTTATATCTTCTCTATTTGGGGGGTTAAAAACAACTTTCTTTTGTGAACTAACTGTGAGAATGGATAAGTGTAAGGTTTTTGGGTTTGGGTCATATTTAATTTTTTAAATCGACTTCATTGAGACATAGTTTACATCCAGTGACATACACACATTTTAAGTGCAGTCTGATGAGTTTTGACATATGTGTACGCCCCTGTAACCAGCACCCCAATCAAGATTTATGAACTTTTCAGTCATCCCAGAAAGTTTCTCCAGCACTGATCTGCTCTCTGTAACTACAGAGTACGTGGATCTGTTCTGGCGTGCGGTGGGGATGGGACCAGGTGGCATTTACTCTCCTGGGTCTGGCTGCTTCCACTCCACATGCCTTTTGGAGATTCAACCGTGTAGTTAAGTGTAACAGTAATTTGTTTCTTTTTATTGCTAAACAGCGTCCACTGTGTGGATACATCATAGTTTGTGGGTTGGTATCTGTTTCGATGTTTGCTTCTGACAATACAGAAAGCTATCATCTCAGTGTCACCTCCCCCTTTATTGACCCTGAAGGACTCATGTGAGAACCCCTGGGTCAGGGTATCTGTTCCTGTTGTTACCCTTGCAGTTATGCCTGCCAGTGTCTCCCAGTAGCACAACCTTCTGGAACTGTGTACGCATTTATGTTGAGAGAGGTGCATCCCGCCAGCTGATGTCAGAGACAGACGGAAGAGCTGAAGGTGTGCAGGCTGGCTCCTGTTGGAGAAGAGCACATTCTGTGCTGAATGTGGTTGAACGTGGCCTGCTGGTCAGCAGAACATACCTGCACAGTCCGTGCTTGCGCGGAGCTATAGGCGTCACAAGTAATAACTCCACCTGGACCACAACAGTCATCTTCAAACTCCTGCTTCCACTGCTTTTCAGCGAATGATACGTGAAATCAATTACCCTGCGTTATACTTGCCATCCTCAGTTAGCTAGGACCAGACTGGGTAGAATTTAATTTTTTTTTAAATTGCATTTCAGCGTGACACAAAATCTGTGCTTATGGCTGACAGAGGCTGTCATACTCTGATGTCATAGAAATAAGCTGATGTCTCCAGCATAGTTTTAAATCCGCTACCTTTTAACTTACATGTTAACATGATAATATAAAGAAATAATCTAACGCTGGTAATTTTTTTTTTAACGTTTTGTTTCCTGAGAGTTTTCATCCCTCTAAAACCGGAAGTAATCTTCACAGGAGATTGTCTTCCTGTCTCCTTTGGCGAGTGTTGACATGTACGCCAGTGCCCCCTCCACCCCGTTATCCGGTTTACTCCCGTCACAGCCACAGTCCCATTTTCTTCTCTTGGTCGTTGTCGTGTTTATTGCCGGTCTTTCCCGTAGGTGTCAGCTCCATGGGCCCTCGTCAGCCTGTGCAGCCGTGAGGCCCCAGCCCTTACACGGGCCGGGCTGGGAATGGGCCCCCGTACAGATGACTGTGATGTGACCCACACAAGGCTGGCCACAGGTGTTGTCATGGGGCAGAGCGTGTTTGGGGCCTCAGGGGTTATGTGGCTGGGTGTCCTTTGTAATCAGCCCCTCGGGGGCCCCTCGTGCTCCATCTCTGTCGGCAGGTTCATCACTGATTCGCCCTCCCTTCCTCGCCTGGGCCCCCGGGCACTCTTCAGCCGCTGCTCCTGGAAGCCCATGTGGTAGTGTCGTCTCCTGTAAGGAGGCTGCTGGCACCTCGTATTGTTCAGGAGGGGACAGGTCCCCACCTTCTGTCACGTGGCTGCAGGAGCTCAGCCTTGTGTCCACTCGCAGACCAAAGGGATGCGAGACTCCACGCTCTACGTGGAACACACGACGCCCAAAAAGCAAGCAGCCCGTGCTAGCGTGCTCATCGGGCCCTTGCTGAAGGCACCGCGGTGACAGTCTCCTCCTGTCCCCGCGTGCCTGCTCATGTTCTCTAAGTCCTGGTCAGTGGCCTGAGGAGGAGAAGGAGAGGCAGAGGAAACAGGAGAACGGATGACAGCGGGAAAGTCTAACCTCAGGGAACACGCCCAGCGCAGACCTGTAGACCCTGTGGGTAATCCCTGAGCACCCGGGCGGTGGTAGGCGTTTTCTTTTTGAGTTTTTAGGTCTGTGAGTCCTGCCTCCTAATTTCCATCCGTCGCGTCCCAGAGCCCGGGAGAGGTTTAGCCCGGAGCGCTCTCCCATCTGCCGGGTCCTCCCTCGAAAGAAGAGACCCTGAAGGTGAGATGGGATAGTGGTAGAACCTCAGGGCGGCCGAGGTTCAAGTTGGAATCTTGCTTTTACATCTGAAGGACCACGTGCAGGGACCCGGGGACCAGGGCCGACAAACCGTGGAACAGCATTAACTCCCAGCGGCAGGAGCACACTGGTGGTGGATCATGTGCTTTATTTGGCCTGAACAGACTTTAAAACTTTTCGAGTGAGTTGTCAACACTTCAGACTTGGGAAATCTGACGTGGAAATCCAGATACCCCAAGTTGCGTAAAATGTTTTACACTGACATCTATCAGGCACCTTCTTCGTCTCAGGCACTTTGCCAGACCCTTCCGCAAGCGTGGAAGATGTACCAAAATGGGGATACTATTTACAGTTAATGAACGAGGAAATTATGAGTGACTCGCCCAGGGCCACGTAGCTGCTAAGTAGATCCAGGTACCAGATGTCCATGGAATCTAAGTCCTCTGAGCCATCCCGGTTCCCTTGCGTACTCATCTTACTGTACCTTCTAAATATCACTACTTTCTGCACCTTTTGGAAGTTGAGGCCCTAGTGTTGCCCTAGAAGAAGTGGCCATTTCCAAATCCTCACTTGTTTTCAAGTGTTGCTGTTATTTTTGTGTGTGCTTTAACTTTGATCTTGAATTCTGGCCAAGTCACGGGCACTTCATATAAATTGGCGCTATTAACGTTTTGATAAACCTGGAGAATTTGATGGTGGATAGACCTGCCAGGAGGCATAAGGAGGGAATGCCCAGAAAATGTGCAGTTTGGGAGCTGAAGAAATCACATTTATAGTCAGGGAAATGTCTTTTTATTTGGCAGAACAGAAATAAGAGCCATTTCAGTCTAGTAGATAAACTATGCACACACATACGTCTTTCAGAAACATTCCCAACTTGATAGCGTATAAATGTTCAGAAGGATTTGCGTGTTGGCGTCTGAATCTCTCCTTATTAGTAACTGATGGATGTTCTCCCGCGTGCGCATTAGCAGAGCAGAGACAAATGGAGGCTTGCGTGCGCTGTGGTCCATCTAGATTCAGATACTCAGTTTGTGGACTATTTTCAAACATAAATACCAAGTGGAAGAAATAACCTTAAAAGAATCGTATTTTATCCTAAGGTTTTATTTTTTCTTTAAGCACTCTTCCCATCTCTTTGAGAATGTTGTCTTTCACTAAAAAAATAAGAAAAAACAACTTTCACTTCCCCTATTTTAACACAAAACAACTCATCTTTTATATTGCTGTTGCTTGGGCAGTTGTTTATCCTCACAGAGGTAATGCTGCAGACATGAGAAATGGTGAAGAGGAAATGAGATTGAGTCACAAGCACGGAAGAAAAGCAGTCATCACCTTGTGATCCCACCTTGGATTTCCATTTCAAGTTTGTTTTTCCGCTATAAGAATATATTAATATTTCCTTTCCTTCATTTCAGAATTCTGGGAGTTTTACATCTCTTCCTAGAGTAAAATTTGTTTTAAAAGAAATCACAAAATGGTTTGAACTCCCCTTTCTGCAGTTGCTGCCCACAGGTACCCTGGCCTTTCAATATGTGTAATAAAAGGCCTTTTTTAGGAACGTGATCGTGGTGCAGGAGTTACCAGGTACTGAGTGCCCCAGCACTCTGCTCGTTGCTTCACGTTTTTTAGTACAGCTATAGATTAGGTGTCATGAGCTCATTTTACAGATGAAGAAACTGAGGCTGGAGGAGTTGCATAATTTAGCCACAGTCACACAGCTAAGTAGTGACTGGGCTAAAGTCAGGATCCAGGGCTGTCTTAATCCAGAGCTTTACATGATTGCATTCTCCAATGATGACTCGTAGAGAGTTTGCATTCCGTGCTTTGCCTCTGGGTATCTGAGTAATTTGCAGGAAAATTGCTGAGGCTGTCATTCTCCCAAGTTCTCACAATTTTAAGGTAGAATAATACCCCAGTTCCTCTCCTGTTTTACCGAGGTGTTAGGGGGAGGAAGAAGTATTCCTTAGTAATGATCTTAGATTTGAAAGGCATCCATCTTACCAGAATATTCGGGTCTTGGTACATTCTTTCAAGCTTACCTTC
The DNA here is from genome assembly GCF_005190385.1 of Monodon monoceros. Classification (NCBI taxonomy): domain Eukaryota; kingdom Metazoa; phylum Chordata; class Mammalia; order Artiodactyla; family Monodontidae; genus Monodon; species Monodon monoceros. The sequence goes on along the minus strand of NW_021703769.1, from coordinate 41,890,712 downwards.
AAATTACCATATAAAACTAAGTATACTAAAATAAACGGTATTATCCCTATTTTGAACGTACTGAGATTGAAGCATAAAGAAGCCATTCTCTCAAGTTATTGCAGAAGGCTGAGATTTGGGCCAGCTAGAAAGCCCCGTTTGATTTTGCATCACTTCCTGTTATGCGGAGGGTGCCGTAACCAGCAGTCAGCCGCCAGGCTCCTGTCTACGTGGTGCACTGGATTCAGACCAGGTTCAGGAGCCAGAGACTCCAAGGCACCTTGTTGGTGATGCATCTACACAGGGGATGTCTGGGGCATTTCCTAGATAATAAGGCTGAATAATCTTATACCTGCTTGGCTTTGTGAACCCCATAACCACGCTTCCACATTACCAGCAGGCAGGGACGGATCTAGGGTTGGACCTTAGACTCCCCTCTCCCTGCATCTCCTCCTGCCAGGGTCCGTCTTCTTCCCGCAGGTGCCATGGAGACGGGATTTCTGTAGTTGGTGGAGCTCTAGTTCAAGTTCACAGAGCCCAGTACAGTGGAGGGGATGCAAGCTTGGCTCAGGAGCTCGTGACATGGTTGGAGGACACAGTTCAAATGGCAGCTGTCCCCTCGCCCCCAGTACCCTGGATGGTTGCTGACACAGTGTCTTTTCCTTTGTGTCCACTTGGCCACAGAGCTCAGCACTCCTTTGGGTTCCCCAGAAAGAAAACTTTGCTGTAGTTTCCTAGGGAACCAGAGAAGGAAATACATTGCACATCTCAGAGCAAATAACTGAAAATACCCCCTTAGACAATTATGTTCTCCCCAAAGCACCAGTGTCGTTTCCCCCACCCCACCCCGCCGCTTCCTAGATGTCCCCTGGGAACTCCAGCTGCTGCCCCCCCTGCTAAGGGTAGTGGTGGGGTGTCAGCTCCAGCCCCCTTCCTTGGCCTGTATCCCCACGCCTACCTGCGTACGCAGGGGACCATGACATTCAGAAACAAAAAATTCTTCAGTTAATAGGACCCACCCTATAAAGGCAGTTCAGAGACCACCGCTTGTTTCTTGATGTGTTTTTTTTCAGGAGTTTTTTCCACACACCTACCCGCACTCATTCTTACCCCCAAATTGTTTATCACTAAATCAAGACTCCTCTCTTCCAAAGGAATCTGGTAAATGACATTTTCTTTGTTTTACAATTCTTTATCCTCTCCCTGTCTCCTCTAACGTCTATTGTCCAAAAACTTTAAACATTTACAGGTAAATCAGAAAAGACCTGAAATGCAAATCATTCTGCTGCCCACGTTTCAGGCCAGAAAGGGAATGAGAAAATAGCAGGGGAGAGTTTACTGAAGAGGCCCTGGGCTCCAGATGCTATCTTTATTATTCAGTCACTTATTACTTAGCAAGTATTTATTTGGTACCTGTAACATTTTTTTAAAGACCATACTAGAAGTATCAAGATATTGAGGAACAGAAGAGATGCATAAGCTGTTCACATACTCTGGGGTCAGTGAAGTGGGGGAGAGAAACACGCAGAAAATAGAACAGTGCGGAGCGAAGGGGGTCATGTTGGGCACCCGGGAAGACTTCAGGTTTTGGTGGGAGTGAGAGGGGGCATTCTAGGCAGCAGGGCACCGGGACAGGCCCGCAGGTAGACGGGTACAGATGATGCTTTGGTAACAGGAAGTAGTACCACTTGAGGCCAGCCCTGGGGAGGAGCTCCTTTCTGGTAGAAGCAGAGGAGGACGACGAAGTGAAGCTGAAGCGGTCTTGAAGGGAGGGGGGAAGAATGCGGTAGCAGCATCATTCTGAGATGGGCTGAGAGGCTGCTCCGGAGTTGGGTGTGGGCGACCTTAACATCTCAGTAAAACAGCATTGTCCGTGAGGATTGAAAATCTAGAGCGTTTGGAAATACTCATCACAGAAAATGTAATTTAGAAGGATTTCCATGTAGGAGTGACTCTACAGAGTTAAAATAGCGTACATTTAGTGTCAGTGCGTCCTGCCCTCCTGGGGAGGGGTAATGAGGGCGGTCTGCAGCAGTTCCGGGTAGCTCACAGGACAGAAGGGGGTTATTCCTACGGGGTCCCACCAGAAGGTCTAGGGAGCTAGGGAGTTTGAGGCAGGAAGAGTGACCTGGAATCCAGCCTGAGCCCTCGGTGAGTGATGAGAAGAAAAGAGGGGCTGGGAGACGGAGAGAGGTTAGAGCATCACGCTGGAGACAGACATCGGTTGCGGCACACTTGGTGTGGGCAACCCCTTCAGAAATCTGAGAGCACTGGGCTGTCTGTCCTCAGAAAGACTGGGCCGTCCTAGAGGTGGACCAGAGCGAGGGGTACTGGGTGGCGAGCTGTGATTAATGGGGTGCTGGCCTCTCCTCCCACCTCCTGGGTAGCTCTATTTGCAACATGTGTCTGAAGAGATTTTAATGAAATCTAATGTATTAATGCTTGCTGTTTATACAGATTGAAATATTTGTTATATATTCATATTTCCTCAAGCATGTTCATAGTCATGTTACTGCACAAGACTGTGTTTTGCAGACATCTGGCAAAACTTGTTTTAGTATATATTAGGGTGGTATTGGACCATTTCCTTCAAGCTATTACTAAATACAGGGAATCTCATTTGTATATACTTGGTGTAGCTCTTCCAAATGTTGTTTAAAAATAAATGTTGTTGAGGAGACCTCTACGAGTAACTGCTTACTTACCTGGGGCCAGTTAGAGTATTTTTCTTTGGGTGAGAAACTGTCGATTCTCTGCTTCTTACACAGATAGATATACACAAGCAAATACATACTGATGACAGGTCTTAAAATCGACAGTCCTTAAACTGGCAAAATATGTATATAACATAAATTTGTGGAAAGCACTCAATTGAGAATTGTTCACAGTGAATGCAGTTCATCTTGTGGACACGTTTATGGTGTTTTAAGTTGCACTTGATCATTTTATGGTCCAGAAGAGATGGATTTGTATCAGCAGACTCGTTCAGTGGGCGAGAAGTAATGAATTTGGTCCTCAAAGCCGCAGAGCAGTGACGCCCTGCGGTTTCAGCATGGAAGAGAACAGTTGAGCGTTTTGACCTGATGCTTTGGGGGTACTGACCTTCTGTGCCTCCTCTCTGCATCAGCACCTCATCCTATGCCCAGTTTTAATTTGGGGCAAAATAGGACTTTAGCGTCCATTTCCACTTCCTGTGTAGTTTTCCCAAACTTCACGTGCGCTGTCTCCCCAGCTGTCAAAGTGCGGTTGTCTCTGTTACAGAGAAGGGATCTGACTGTTTTCCTGTGGGGAGGTGGCCACGTGGTTGCCTTGGGCACCATTTCTGTGGTGCTCGTGCTGGTCTTCACTCATCGTCGTTGTGCTCAGCTTGTTTACGTGTTGATAGGCAAGGGGAGACTTAAAGTGTTTTATATAAAAAGCGGGAACCTGAGCCTTTGTGATCCTTGTATTTAACCTGGATTCAGGTGAAAACTTCATGGGTAAAGAATTTGGAAATCTCTCTGTGCCTCACAATAAACTTGGGTTACAAATATATCGAGAATGCACCCTGTTCTCAGTGCAGAGAAAACAAAAAAAAAGATGCCATTATGTGACTAATGAAAATAATCTTTGATTCGGATGAACCTGAAAGATATCACCAGAACAGAGTTAGTGGAGCCCAAGATAGTGGAGCCTTACCTTCTCTGAAAAGCAAACTAACCTTAAGTACATCTCTCGGAAAACTGCCAGCACCTGATATGGTGCCGACACATACTAGTAGCTCAATAAACGTTTATTCCTTCAATGAGAGGCCTCCCACCACCACCCCAGCTACTGCCAAAGGCCCACTCCCTTAGAAGGCTTACAATCTTGTAGGTTAGAGAGACGTTTATATAATTAATATCGGTTATATAAACTAACTAGTACAAGTTTAATTCTATAATTAATGTCCCGTGATGTGTGCTCTGAGCAGAGTGTGAGCAGCATGCTGGGAAGTCACGGAGGAGGGAATGATTCTTCCAGGGAGAAAGGAGTGGAAGCAGGGGTGCTGCCAAGGGAGGGACTGTGGTTGGACACGTGCCCTGGAGGCTGAGCAGGAGGCCACGGGACGGGTGGATACTGAGGAGGCCATTCAAAAGACCCTTCCAGAGACCGACAAACGTGCCCCATTCCTGTGCTGACCAGTTGTCTGAAGTGTGAGATTTTTAATCCACTGGGAGCAGGGGTTAGAAAAGGTAGTGTTGGGTTAGCCGGGAACAGGTCCTGAATGCCACGCTAAGGGCTTTGACCTTGACAGGGGAGTGCATGGAGGCGAGTGGAAAGCAGGAAGCTTGTGAAAGGGTAAAGAATTTGGAGATTTCTCTCTGCCTCGCTCTAAGCTTGTGTTGCAGTTATACTGAGAATGCACCCTGTTCTCCACAAGCCAGCACATCTGATTTGGGGGCAGCAACACGCAGAGCTTTACAGCAAGGCTGCTCAAACTTCACCCTGCGTCGGAAGCCCCTGAAGATTTTGTTAAAACACAGATTTCTGGGCTCCACCCCAGAGTTCCAGATGAAGTGTGGGTGAGACCTCAGAATTTGCATTTCTAACAAGTTCCCAAGTGAAACTGTTGCTGCTGGTCAGGCGTCCCACTTTGAGAACCGCTGGTTTAGGTTATGGACTGAGAAATTGAAGGCAGAAGCTGCTGAGATCTGTATGTGGGTTTATTAATGTGAGTTTATTAAAATATCAAGACACGAGGCAACAACATGAACCATTGCCCTAAATGTACCCATAATGATCTTCTTTGTTCAGTATTTTGGGGAAATTATATACAGTGTTAATGGTTCCAGAGAGTCCCCACCCTCTTCATTAATGTGGGACTCTTGGAGACACCAGTGTAACGTGGTGAAGACAGAGATCCCTCTGATCCCCTTACAGACCTCGTTGAGCCCAATTCACAGGAACACACAGCTTTGGATAGCTCTCTCCCCGTCAGGCCATCTTCCTCTGTCTCCTTCCAGCTCCACCCCTGCTGTCCCCCTGCATCCTGCATCCCGTTGTGAGCACTGGGGGCTGATATCGAGAAGCAGAAGCAAGTGCATTGGATGCTTTTGGGGGCTCTCTCAGGGACTTTATCTTCCTCTTGCTGGCTTATCATTTTGTGCCCAAATGCCCTGATTCTGCTTCCCCGGGAAATCACTCAGCCGCGCCTGTCCTCCAGAGACTTGGTATGTGCAAGTTGTCAGGGAAGTTGCCATGCGTTATAAAGGCATCATTCTGGGGCCACCGTGGGAAAGGGGAGTGAAACCCAAATTATGAAGTAAGTGTGAAGTAGCTGTTGAATTAATTAGAGATTTCAAAATATGGTCTGACATTAATGAGCTGTGAAAGCAACAAAGAATAAGAGGCAGGACTTTCCTGGTGGGCCAGTGGTTAAGACTCTGTGCTTCCAATACAGGGGGTGTGGGTTTGATGCCTGGTCAGGGAACTAAGATCCCATGTGCCATGTGGTGTGGCCAAAAAAAAAAAAAAGAAAAAAAAGAGGAAGACGCTGCTGGCCAAAGCCTCACGAGCTGGTGTCCAGTTATCCACATCCATATCCTGATTTTGCTGGAGGCCATCTCATCTACCAGAGAGAAGAACAATGGCCTTGCTGGTTCACTGTTGCCAAGCCTGAGTACACTTAAGACAAGCCCATCTGGGGGCTCCATCCTCCAGCTCTTCATCAGGATGCCCGTGATGTGTCAAGTACTCTTCTAAGGTGTAGTGAAAACCAGCTAAAACTCCTAATTCTCCTGGAGCTTATTCTAGTAGGGAAGAGACAGAAACAAGACATACAAGTAAATATATACAGATTACGTTGTTTTACGGCGCTTCTCAAATGTTGCGTAGTTTTACAAATTGAAGGTTTGTAATGCATCCCTGCATTGTCAAGACGATGGTTAGCATTTTTTAGCGTTAGAGTGTTTTTTCACTTAAGATATGTACATTGTTTTCTTAGACATGCTATTGCACACTTAATAGACTACAGTAAAGTGCAAGCATAACTTCTATAGGTACTGGGAAACCAGAAAGTTCGTGTGACTCACTTTGTTGCAATCCGCTGTACTGTGGTGGTCTGGAACCCAACCCACGATATCTCGGAGGTGTGACTGTACCATGTTAGGTAGTAAGAAGTGCTTAGTAGAAAGATAAGAAAAGAGAAAATAAGTAGTGTGGAGATGGGGAGTAAAGGGGTGCAATTTGAGATGGTATATCCAGAGAAGGCATCACTGAGAAAGTGGCTTTTGAGCAAAGACTTGAAGGAAGTGAGGGAGCTAGTCATGTGGAAAGAGGATTCCAGAAAGAGGAAAGGTCACAGACAAAGTTCCTGAGGCCACACTTAGTGTGTAGTACGTTTGATGGGTTCTAGATAAGCAAGGAAGGCGGAGTGAGCAAGGGAAAACGTGGTGGGAGATGAGGCCAGGGAGGGGACAAACTGTAGAGATCCTTGTACGTCAGTGCAAGAACTTGAACTTGTACACTGAGCGCGATGGGACGCCTTGGGAGATGTCCCATTCAGCAAAGAAATGGCCTCATCTGACAGTTTTTAACAACATCACTTTGGCTGCTGTGTTGAGAAAGGAATGAGGGGAATGTTGAGGGGAGGGAGACAGAAGCAGAAGTGAGGGGACCAGGTAGGAGGCTGTTAAACGTAGTCCAGGCAAGAGGTGACGGTGGCTTAGACCAAGATGCTAATGGTGGTGATGGTGCAGAGTGTCAGATTCTCATTATATTTGGAGTGTGGTGGAAAGGATTTGCTGACTGATTGGATGTGAGACGTGAGAGAAGGAGGAACATCAAAGATGATGCCACAGTTTCTGGATTGAAGAAATAGAAGAATGGCATTGTCATTACTGAGGTGGGGGAGCAAGTCTGGATGAGATTAATTTTGGTAAATTTAGCCGTGTTAAGTTTGAGATGCAGTTAGACATCCAGGTAGGCAGACATACCAAGTAGGCAGTAGGATGTACGAGTCTGGGTTCAAGGGAGAGAGATGAGCATCCCGGGAATCAGTTTAAGCTATGAGATGGGATGAGATCACCAAGGGAGTGAGCTCAGGTAGAAAATAAAACACGTTCAAGGACTAAGCCCTGGGACACTTTGATGTTTAGAGGTCAGGGAGATGAAGAGAAATCCCAGCAAAGAAAACTAAGGTAAGAGAGGCAGCAGCCTGGAAGCCAGATGAAAAAGATGTTTCAAGGAGGAGCTGTCGGCTCCATCAAATCCTGCCATAGGTCAAGTCAGATCAGGGCCAAGAATGAACCAGTGGTTTAGCATGAAGTGACCTGTGGCAGGTTGATGACCTTGGTAAGAGTAGATGAGAGTAGTTTGAGTGGAGTGTGAGTAACTGAGGCTGGATTGAAGGGATCCTGGGAAGAAGGAAATTGATGACATCAAGAATAAACTCTTGCGGGGCTTCCCTGGTGGTGCAGTGGTTGGGAATCTGCCTGCCGATGCAGGGGACACGGGTTCGTGCCCCGGTCCGGGAAGATCCCACATGCCGCGGAGCGACTGGGCCCGTGAGCCGTGGCCGCTGAGCCTGCGCGTCCGGAGCCTGTGCTCCGCAACGGGAGAGGCCACAACAGTGAGAGGCCCGCGTACCGCAAAAAAAAAAAAAGAAAAAAAAAAAAGAATAAACTCTTGCAAGGAGTTTGTTATAATAGGAAGGACAGAAATGGAGTGGCAGTTGGAAGGGAAAGGGAGGCCAAGGTGGGAGTTTAAGGTGAGAGAAATCCTAGCTAGTTTAGATGCTGCTGGAATAATCGAGTAGAGACTGAGGATGTGTTGGTGCAGGGGAGAGAAGAGAAAATTGCTGATTGCAGTTTCCTTCAGAAGGCAGGAGTCTAGAATCCAGCATCTAGGAAGAGGGGTTGGCCTTAACCAGGAGCAGTGGTGTACATCCCACGCCTGGTAGCAGGAGGGAAGAGGAGATACAAGGCCGATGGTGGCCCCGGTGGGCTGAGGGTGGTTGTGGGAGTGTTCTATTGATTGTTTCCACTTTCTCAGTGAAATAGGAACCCAGGTTATCATCTGAGGGTGAGGAGAAAGATGGAGTAAACTGTTTAGAAAACTCTTATCTAAGAGAATGGGAGAATGGATGGAATGGGGAAATGTGGTATGACTGTTTGGAGGCATCCAGGCTGACCTCAGAGTGGTGATTGTGACTTTAAAATAGGACCAGGAAGCCATTTGGTGGCATGTTTTCCTTCACCCCCATCCTGCAGGTACAGGGCAGGAGTAAGCAGACAGCTGGATTTAACCAAGATTGTGGTTTAGCTTCGTCAAGGGAATTTCAAGAGCAGAACAAAGAGATTTGAGGTTGAATGCAAGGGAAAGATTGTAGTGATTGCCCATGGTTTCCAAGTTGGGTGAGGGAGGAACCAGGGCAAAGGTCATGGAACAGGAGGTCGGGGTGTTGGAGGGATCGTCTGTTGGTTGATGAAATTTCCAAGATTCATGGCAGGAGTTCCATAGCGTTGGAGCAGGTGACAGTGAGCAAAACCTAAGACGTTCAAGGAGTCGGGGATGTGACTAAGGCGAATTGCCTGCGAGAAGGATGGGTACAGGTAGGATCCGAAGGTGTGGGCTTCACGTAGGCGGGGTTTTAGGAAGGGCAGAGGAGCAGTGGTGTGAAAGTTGGATGGAAGTAAAAAAGCGTCTACCAACCTCCCAGCACAAGAGGATGAAGAGTGTGGGGAGAACACAGTCCCTACTTGAGATGGCTACAGGGGAAGGGGTCCCTTGGGGAGAGCCAGCTCTCAGTTAGAGTGAAGATGAACGGGAAATTCCCAGAAGAGGCTGAGGATGGGGGGATTTTGCACTTGACTGACTGTGGGTTCAAGAGGAACAGTGGAAGCAGTCAGAGATCCAGGGAGCACTAGAGTCTGAGGGAGGAGGGAGACCTAGGCTTCTTCTGTGACTTTCTCTGGATTCCAGAGTCCCAGGACAGGATGGTTTCCCTGTGAGCATCCTGCGTCTTACTACTCCCGGGTCACGGGTATGGTTCTATTAATTCCTGGGCTTTCTTGGCAAGCAGGCAGCATCACGCCCGCTCATGTCCAGGTCTCTCCTTGACACCTGGTTTGCGTCCAGCCAAGGTGGCATGTTGCTGTGCTCTTGCCCTAAGGAAGCCCTCACCCCTTTGCTAATTGTGCTCAGTGGGGTCTGTTGAGGAGGAGAGAGCTGGGGAGAAAACCCCCAGCTAAGCTGCCAGGAGCAGTGTTTCCCAAGCTTTGGTGACATTGGTACTATTTTTACTAAATGATTTTTTGTAAACATACGTACTTTTCTTTCCTTACAGAAATATCTTTTTAAAAGAAACTCACAAGAAGAAACCTGCCACAATTAAAACACTATTGTAAATGATGAATATAGAGCCAGAACAATGAAAGTTTTAATATTATACATCCTTGGATAACCCCAACTCATCTAATTTGCCACTCGGGGAAGTGAGTGAACCTGCGGATGGCTGAGACTCAGGACTCCCTCTTCCTCCCGAGGCTCCCTGCATGGGTGTCCTCCCCCTACTGATCTCTGTGGTTTACTGATCCCTGACTTTCCTGCTCACCCCTGGGGTATACATGCAGGAGAACCAAAAGCTGAATCACCAGCCTGAGAAGGGCGTTTCTCTAATGTGCGGGGTAAGGTTTCCAGTACAGGGGCGCGGCCCCTGCAGAGGCCCAGCGTGGGAAGGAGTGTGCGCTTCCAGGGAGTGAGACACCTGCGGGAGGAGAGGCTGGAGGAGAGGCTGCTGCACGCAGTCGGGTACAAATATAAAATCTGGGTCTTCTTGTAGGAGCAGCGTGAAGCTTCTAGGGGACTTAAGGGGGGATGTAGAATGATCAGATTTAAGTTTTTAAAAAGCTCCCCTGTCAATTGTGCAGAGAAGGGATTGGAGGGGCAACTGGATGGAGACACTGGGAGAGGCCTGGCCGAGGCCGTGTGAGACCTGGTGGCCCAGAGTGAGATGGCAGTGGCAGTGAAGGATGGAAGGGTAGAGCGCTAAGGAAAGCCTAGGAGGTGAGAGGTGCAGGACCTGGTGCTTGTCTGACTGTGGCACGTTGGGGGGACCTGGGGACCAGCGTCTGTCTGGTGTGGCTTGGTGGACGGTGGTGACATGCACTGAGATGAAGTAGAGTTGAGATTGGAGAGAACGGGTGGATTTGTTTCACACAGGCTGACCTTGAAGTTGGTGTGTGGCATCTAAAGAAAGACATCTCCCAGTTAGGGACATGGGTCTGGAGCTTGGAGGAAGAAGAGTGGGAATGAGATGGGAACTTGATCAGGAGCCTGTGCCTCAGGTGTGACCGTGGAGGCTGGTGGTGTCTCCCAGCCTCTCCTGGTCACCGTGACCTTGGTATGTGACTGATGGGCACCAGTGTCCACCTGCCATCCAGTAGGAACAGTAAGTTCCACTACTGGTTAGAGGCTGGACTGAGAATTCTTCCTCCGAAACAAAGCAAAATACAGTGTGGGTTTTGATACTAATGATCATTGAGATGCAGACAGATTTTGTTTGTTTTTCCTTTGTCCTCCTCCTCCTCCTTTGTCCTCCCTCTTCCTTCTCCTCATCCTTCTTTTTCTTCTCTGCTGCTGCTTCTCTCTTGTCCGTTGCGGTGGCATCTGGAAGCCAACACTGACATTTTATATAAAAGTGTAAACATTTCGTGTAGGCACATCACTGTAACAGAAAGGTCACGCTGTGGGATGTCCTTTCTGCACCCCACGTGGAGAGTGGAGGGACACTTCTGATAAGCCATGAAACTCTGTGTCCCTCACTTTACAGAGTCACGTGCTGCTCGTAATCGTATTTGGGAAGCAGAGATGCAATGCTTACGCAGAGTACGGTTATTATTTGTAAGTCTTATTTGTGCCGCTAGATTAATATTTTCCCTTCTGGAGAAATTTACATGCTAATCACTTTTCGTTAATTTTTAAGTTATTTGAAACAAATTTAAACAAACAGATTTTTGAATTATTTTAAACAAATTAAACAGTTTGTTTAATTTGAAGCAAATTATTTTTTTAAGATGCATTTTTAAATTGTTTTAATTAACAATTTAAAAAAATTTTTAAGAACAATTATATGATTGTTTTAGTGGGGTTTTTTCGAATTTTTGAATTCTGTTTTATTTTTTTATACAGCAGGTTCTTATTAGTCATCAGCTTTATACACATCAGTATACATTAAACAAATTATTTTAAACAAATAAGAGGAAACCAATTTTTCCTCCAACTAATGCTGATTTATTTTGCTTTTCCTGGTTAATAGATCACTGTCCTGGATGAGACGTGGACCGTATTCAGGCGTTACAGTCGTTTCCGAGAAATGCATAAAACATTGAAGTTGAAGTATGCAGAGGTGAGTTACGAAATAATTATCTCCAATTAAGAACATTTGTTTTATAAAGTAAATGAGTTGATTGCATTATCAATCCCCCCCTTCTCTTTAGGTATTAGCTTGTAAGTGTCACCAAGTTTTATTTCAATTACTTGTCTTTCAACGATAGGTTTTTAATTTTTGTCCTCTGTTCCATTTGTATTCTACACAATTCAGACATTTTTTGAACACAAAATTTTGAGTGATAGTTAAGCAACAGTAAATGAATTCTGTCTTTTTCATAAACTTTACAGTGTATTTTAAGTAAATATTTTAATCAATTTATAACTTCTCAGCCATGAGTGAGACCTATTAAAATAAAATAGTAATAAATTTTTCAGTATAGATTTGCCCTTTTTTCTCTTAAAAAAGATTGCATTAATGCTTAGACTTCCACATAATGAGGAGTAAAGTCATAAAAGTTAATTTGCCCTCACACATGGAGGGGAGGTAGACAGTAAATACAGAATTATCTAGAAGCAAGGAGGCATTTCATCTGATAAGATAACCAGAGTGTATTTGATACATTAGTAATCTTTTTTTTAAATTTTGGACAAAGACTGGTTTTTAAAATACTTTTAAGCAAAGAAAGGTCTTCCTAAAATTTATGTGTATCTTCCAAGTGAATGTATTCTTATTATTTTTTTGTTTGTTTATTTTTGCTTCAACTAAAGGAAACCTTGTATAGGCACAGCTCTTTGGGCATTCTGATTTGAACTGACTACAAATCAGTCAATAATCATTGTCTATTTAGCCTGCTTTCCCTAAGTATGGCTTTTCAGTGCATTTTTATAGTGTCTTATGATATTCTAAAAAATAATTTAGTCAGACATGTGTCCCTGATTTGTTTCATGTTAATTACATAATGTTTCCTTAACACCTCCATGGCTTCTAAGCTCCCTTGTCTGATATACAATATAAAGAGAAATACCTTTGGGTAGATAAAGTGGTTCCTTGATGTGTAAAAGAATCTAGAGTCCAGGAAAAACTGAGCTATCTTTGAAATTCTGTTGTTAAGTTATCATAATAGTATTCGATTAAAAATTGAAGAAGGTTCAGGTATGAATTTTAGCTCAGTGTTCCCAAGAGGCTTCAGTTCCAGAAGCAACTACATCAAAGTCAATTTATTAAGTTTGTCTCTGCAATTTACTCTTCATGTCCCAAGTTAGTTTTGACAATAACGAGGAGTAATTGTATACATATTAAATGTATAGAGCAACTGGTTTTTAAAGTGAGCTTTGCAGCTCATTGACTGCTTGATTATAAGTTACTACATCAGTACTTTAATAATGTACAGATTTTCATATTAACTTGCTAAATTCCCACAGTGTAGTTGGAAGAAAACAATTGAAAAAAAGGATTTATATATTTATATATTATATATTTATATATTTATATATTACCAGGATTTATATATCTATATATGTATGTATGTATAAATTCATTCCATGATTTATTTCATATCAGTTCTTTCAGTGCCATTAGTTCAATGCCATTCTACATAGGCACATTTTTCTAAACTCTAGTAATACAGTAGTGGACAAGAAGAACAAAAGTGTCTTCTCTTATATATCTTAAATTTATATCAGGACAGACTGACAATAAACCAGGAAAATATAATAATAACTAACAGTTAAAAAGTATGCTTGCTAAGTTGCAGTTACCATTTTAAGTGAGGTATATGCATTATAGGAAAAATATCAATAAAATGCCATGGGCAGAAGGTGTTGGACACTTTAGTATAAGGACGTTTCAGGGTTGGGCTCTCTGACAAAATGGCATTTTAGTTGAAATATGAGATGAGAGATATTTAAATTTGCTAAGCAATAAGAGACAGGTCTAATCAGTGTTTTTAAAGAAAACTTTGGAGCAGACAGAAGCAGTCTTTAAAGATATAATAGAAGAAAACTTAACCTGAGTTTAATAATGACGTGAACCTGTGAACTGAAGTGGTTGTCTGCTACCAGACAAAATTAATGAACAGAGATTATCACACATGTAAAATTATTTTTAAGGGGGAAAAGGGTGTGTTACATACATGCTGAAAAAATTAACTGGCCTTCAAATGAAGAAAATTGAGCTGGTTTCCTCCTTCATTTGGTCATAAATCTGTATTGAGCAGCCCCACACTGCATACAATTGTGAGCAAGACAACGACATCCCTCCTCTCATGGAGCAGAGAAAATGAGCAATAAACAGACAAACAAAGCCCAGTAAATAAGAGGATTTTAGGTAATGTTAGGTGCCTTGGAGAAAATACAAGGCAATGTGATAGTGTGGCCTGAGAGCTGGGCAGTGGGCTGCTTTAGATGCGCAGGTAGAAAGGGTGATCTTGGGGTGAGATTGAGCTGAGATCTGAATACTGAAAAGAAGAGAGGTGTGAAGATCTGGAGGTGAGCACAGCTGAAGGTGAGGGAGCAGCAACTGCAAAGGCCCTGGGATGGGACCAAGCTCAGCGTGTTTCCAGAATGAGAAGACCCAGGGAGAGTGGCCAGTGTGGTAAAGAGGAGGGCAGGGGCCTGACCATGTGGCACCGTGAACCTGAGTCTGAGTGCTGTGGGAAACCACTGGATGATATTCAAGAAGGTCTGGACGTTGAAACCCAGCTGGAATTTCCATTCTGTTCATAGAGGACTTCTCCCAGAAACCCCTTTCCTGAAGACAGACTCGTGATCTAAATGGTAACGAAGATGGGAAGTTGCTTTTCCACATTGAGTCCAGCTTTGTGACTTACAGTTTCTTTCTTATAAGGACAAAAAACACTTACGAAAGGGAAACTACAGACATGTGTGCATGTATTTGAAAGAGAAGAGAGAATGTGAATAGTGGTTGAAACCATGTGGTGAGATCCTAAAACAAGCACCGCCTAGAGACAGGGAAGCTGAGCTAATTACAAACACTGCAGGGCTGCCTGGGTGCCACAGAGCTTTTCCTTGGCCACAGCTCTGACGAACTCCTCCCAATTCACTGAGCGCTTCCTGCCCGGCTGTGCTGCGCCTTTGACATTCATGGTCTCTGTGGTGGGAACGAGAGACTCGCCTCTTGTGACACAACCCGTGAGCAGAAGCCCAGGCAGTTCATCTCTATTTCCTATTTCTAACCAAACAATATTATCGAAACAGAACCGGGGAGAAACATTATCTCTAAGCACACAGTAGCATGTCATTCTAGATGGTGATAAATCTTATTTCAGTGAGAGGGCAGCATCGTCCATTTAACATTTTCAAGATGAAGCTTAAATATCAAGATAAATATCAGGTTTATTTTTTTCGTTGACATTTCTTTTGTGCAGCCTCACTTCACATCGTCTTACTTGCCGAGTGTTTGTTGGGACTTGAGATCAATAATCTGTGTATAGGTATTCATCAATTATGATTCATCTTATAACTGTTCATATAATTGTATATAATGTCAATCTTCTTGAAGTAATTAGCTACCTCCAAATGGGGTAGCAGTTTGGCCTGACAACATCCTGGAAATTATTGGACTTGTTAAAGACAGTATTTCTTCAGGGAAGAAAGCCAAAGGGTTCATATGGAAGAATACTGAAAGTTTCTTCTCAGGGAATGGCTGTTTCATAGCCAAGTGGGAACAAGTTTTATTTACCTCATCCCTTCACCACATTGGACTCATTATTTCTATGGAATTAGAAAACAGAAAACTACTCTTGCTGTCTTAATTGCATAACAAAATGGTTGGTGATCATTTTTTAAATGATACGTATTAAATTTATCTAGTCATACAAGGTTCCAAATTCTTAATCAAGCTGAAAAAATATTGAAAAAACACACTTGAATTCAGGATATCCAGAATTTGTGATATACTTACCAAGATAGAGAATGTTTATTCACCTCAAAACTGTAGATTTGGTTATAGCTTTTAATCTTTTAGAACTTTGTCTAAAGTTACATCCTACTCATTCCCATTTCATTGTGGAATCTTAGCCATGTTTTCCTGGGCATAGACCTCTAAAGGAGTTTGATGTGACAGTTCCTTTTATGGAGGTTTTTTTTTCTTTCAGTAGTCTTTTTTTCTCCAGATAATAAGTTACATGTTTATGGTTAAAGACTGAAATTACTCAAAGATATATACATAGAATGTGAAAGTTTCTCTTAATCTGATCCTCAGAAGTAACCATTTGCAATGCCCTCAGGAGGTCTTCTTGGGTCCAACTAAACTTTCAGACTCACAGGACTCCCATAGGCCACGCTTGGCACCGGCTGACCCAGGAACGATGTAAGACAGAGATCACTGCTTCCCGGCAGGGCCGAGGCACGGAGGGGGTCTGGCAACAGCGTCCACTGCAGTCCACACAGCTGTCCAGATGCTGTTCTCTTTGCGCCACCTCTCGCAGGTAATAGCTTAGGTGCTAGGAGAGGAGCCTCACGTGGGGAAGATTCGAGAACCACTCTGCCATAGAATCCTATGCAACAGGAGAGGCACTTTCTCTGGGCACAACTCCCTGGGCAGAACGTCCAGAGTCCCCGTGAGGGACATGCTGAGTTACAGGAGTCACCTCACTCAGAGAAGCCTTACGGTATGGCTTCCTACCAAATAGCTCTCGTTTCCCTGGTCCGCAAACAATTTATCGGTTTATCAAGCAATTTATCATGTTCCCATGAGCAGTGGTACCAAGTTGGCATAACACTTGATCAGGTTCCCAGAATCCTCTTGATGGACATACGAGTAGTTTCCAGAGTTTTGCTGCTGTGAGTACTTCGCTATGGACATTCTGGAAGATATCAACATGTCTGCAAGTGCAGACTTGCTCCATGAAGAAATTTCGTAATTGCTCAACTGTTGTTAAAGACTTAATTTACAAAAAACCAAGATTAGGAAAGAACACACAGAAACTGGGTGGGCTGAGAGCGCTGAGGGCCTTCACCCCCATTAGTGAGAGGGCTTTAAGAATTCCTTAACCGTCATTCGTCTAAGTCTTTTCATCTCCCTGTTGACTCACATTCATTTGCTTATTTATTTACTATAATGTCTCCTTAAGGAGAATGATGTCAGCTGAAGGGCCTCCAAGGGATACTTTATATTCACTCGGGTGGTGAACCAATTTAAGCAGGCAGGGTTGTTGATTATTAGGTATAACATATGTCTGTGAAGAAAATAGAAGGAACCTAGGGGTTATTACAGGCAGAGTGAACTTACAAATTGAAAGGATGAGAAGTCAGTGGATTCTCTGAAACTCTGGGGTGTGGGGATTGAAGATAGGGGAAAAGCAGAAGTCAAAGAAAAATTTAATGCATTATTTTGTATGGTGACAAATTTCAGAATAAAAAAAGAAAACTAAATTATCTGTCCTGAATAATACTGGAAGAAGAACAGATTGCCCGCGGTGACTGGGCTCATGTGTAAGCGTTGTGCTCGTTCTATTTCCAGATTCACTGTGTGAGTGGGTTGAGCTCTCACTAGAGGTGCTGCATTATTCAAGGTTTTAAAAATTGTTTTATTTTTATTTATTTATGTTCTTTCAGCTTAGCATTTTTTTTCTGGATTCTAAATAGCTTCGCCTTCTGTTTTGAATTAGTTTGTCCTCTTTATACGCTGACATGTGTTGTGCAAGATAACAGCTCCTCCTGGCTTTCCTTCTCTGTGCCCGTTCGCTGACCTTGTGTGGAATCTTCATCAGATTAAACCCTGTGTTTTCAGACTCCCCATCTGTAAAATGATCATGCCACAGCTAGTTTGCAAAAGATTGTGAGGGCCTCAGATGAAATATGTTATTGAAAGTAGCCACAAAGTATTGTACAGCATCTGCGGGAGAGCATGCCTTTGAAATTTTGTCATGCAAACCATTGCCGCAGTGATCTTTATCTGTATGAAAACTATGCATTTCCCACTCTATTAAAATCAGTATAATCCTTTTAAACATCAATCAAGTTATGTGCCCAGAAACAGAGCCCCAGTAAGTGTCGTCTTCTCTTTTCTCTACGGATGAGGCAGAGTTACTATTGATGTCTAGTGTCCATGAAGTTTACCTGTGGATCCAGGTCATAGTCTGAGAGTCAGTCAGGACAAAAACATAGCTCATCAAGAAGCTGAAGAGAAAGGACTATTTTAAAACCACATCCCCTTTCAACCATTAGAATGAATGAATAGTGAAGACCTAGTGTCCTATCCCCTTCTCCCCTTTTGGATGAGTGGTCTGGTGGGCTCTGAATGTATATCATGAAGTGGTAGGACATGGGGCTGGAAGATCAGAGGGTCACTGAGAGAGCTGCTCCTTCTAGGAGGTCCAGAGATGCTAACCCCTGTCTGATTTGTAGAGGACTTTTTTTTAGTACAGTTAACAAGGAGACTTCCCTCCTGAGGGCTGGAGCCTAATGGGCTCCGGAGAATCATCTCACAGTGGAAGCAGTTACTCACTGGAGTCGATTGTTGAGGGCCCTTTTATAATCTTAGCTAATAGTGATTCTGAAGCAGGTTTGTGCTTCTGCCCAGAGGCAGGAGGATGAACCATGAAAATGGGATATTTTATGTATTAAAATGTACAATCTAAATAAATGCTAAGGGAACTTGACTGCCCATGTGTGGTGAGAGCCTAAGTTACTGGGACAGGTGTGTTGCCTGTCTGCATCATAACTGAGTTATCACAGTGAGTCTTCAGAGTCCCTAAGTGTCAGACAGGATCAGCCTCCATCAGCCATATCCCCAGGGGGGCTCCTTTCTCCCTGTTACGGAGCTAAGGGAGAAAAATATTTTCAGAGGCTTCGAGTAAAACATGAAAGATTGCTGTGTTAGAGCAACTGTTCAGTCTCACATCTGGCAGTGTCTGGGTGCCCAGTAAATACCATTGGGAGAGAAGAAAACGATTAGGGCAAGAGCTTATGTAGTTTGTATATGAACTTTCAGTTTGTACTGATAGAACCATTTTTAACCTTCTTTATTTCCCAAGTAATTTTCCCAAAGTAGCACCAAGAAAGGGAAAGAAAAGAAACTGGCTGTTGGCCTTGTATTTGTCTTAGACAGCCATTTACCATCCATCACTGAAATGCATTCTAAACAGTTTTATAACCAGCATTCCAAATTTAATATAAAAATTGCAAATCTACCCACCACCCAAATTATAATGCTACCAACCACAGCCACAGGGAGCATTCAGTAAACCTTAGATAAATTCAGCCGCGCCAAGCGCTCAGCCTCCTTGAATTTTTAAATAGCACATAGCTATGTAGGCAAACATAGAATGCTGCCGGCCTCCTGACCTGGTACGTTATCAGAGGCCCACTTACCTCACTGTATGGCTTGTATCATATGATTCTCTCTACCCGATAGATAATCAGTATTTAAGTCACTTCTTTCAAAGGTGGGTTGGGGAGCAAAAGGCACCAATTAGCTGGGAAGCTTTTCTGAGACATGTGGATCCAGGACCCAAACTAGGAAATTCTAATTCAGGAAGTCTGACATGGGATCTGAGAGTGTGTAGTTAGGGAAAAAAATATTCCCCAAATGATGCTCTCTGGACCGTTGGTTAAGATGCTGCCTGTCATTTCTTTCGCATCCACCTTGGGAGCGTTATTGATTTTTCATTATTACAGTCATTGTTATAGATCACCAAATCTAAAAGGTGATTTCCAGTGACAAATAATCTTGTCAAAATTAATGACAGGCACATTTAAACCTAGACAATGAAAACATGTTGATTGCCTCTTTGATCACCAAAGACTATGAAACATAGACTTGTACCAGGCTTTCCTCTTCAACCAGCTGGGAAACTTCTGTAACAGTGGGCTGGAACCACTTGCACATTATGAGACAATCAAGTACTCCAAGGGGCCTTAAAGATTGGGTAGTCCGGTTTTTCATTTTAGAAATGAGGAATCAGATCCCCAAGGAGAGTTTTGTTCAAAGTCACATCAAGACTTGGGGCCCAGGCAAGGTTCATGTCTCCTGACCCCTAGTCCTTCTTCTTTCTCCTGAGTCTCCATGACCATGTTTACTCAAGAAGGGGGAGTTTTCAGAGTTCTCCAGATGAGCCCAGAAAGAAGAAAATCTCTTCCCTAGAAAAATCTGTTACATAGCGAGACCCCATGGATGAAAACTAGAAATGGGGTTCCTTCTATTGAATGTCATGGCAATGACAGGTTCCTGTCACGTCTCAGTCCCTGAAAGGGACAATTTAGCATCACAGTAACGGACGGAAAATACAAGCATTTGATTTAATTCAACTGCATAATTATTCGTAAAAATGCAATATGAAATTCTCACAAATCTGAAATGTTTCTCACTTTGAAAAATTGTTGGGACATCTATTAAAGTTCTCAAATCTGTCTTCATTGGCTCATACCTAAATAAAATTGGTACTGGCTTTGGGAGGAGTGGGATTTTATTTTATTTTGTATTTTATACCAAATATAACAAAGTCAGGGCAGTCCTAAGTATTGATACATTTCCAAATGTGGTTTTGTACCTAGGATCTCGCCAAGTTTTAGCACTTCAGTGATGACAGGACAGCAGCTTCTGTTGGTGGAATGTCCTAATTATAATTGCTGGCTGTTCCACATGGACCACCAGCAAAGGATTCTGCCTTGTTCATTGAGCAGATCCTTAATGAGAGTCTAGAATGTACCAGGCTCTGGGCGAGGCACATAGCACGTGCTCATAAATAGTGCATGGTACGTTCACATTACCATATTAAAGGTCTACGGGAGCTCATAGCTCCTTTGATAACCCATCTAGGTTGCCCTGAAGAGTTGCCGCTTCATGCCTCTAACAAATCAAACTGGGAGAATTACTTGTTTGTGAGTATATTTCTCAGTGACAGCTGTTCTTATAAGGCCTTGGGAGCTACTATTAATTTTGAGTAGTCAGAAATGCTTCCATCTAGTCAGCTGGGAGAGTTATGGCAGCCCTTTGATGAGTTTTCATTATTTGTATTCCTCAAAAGCTGGAGTGGCTGAAATTTACAACCACAGACCTGCAGAGCGTGGGTGTTTCAAATGCTGGCTGTTGTCAGGTAGGTACGTCTACTGGAAAAAGACAGGTTAAAGCTGATTTGACCATATAGATTTGCCGTATAGAATTTTTCTCTCTAATCTTTAAAAACTGGATACTGGTTAGGTAGCCAAATATTCCAGGAGTAAAGAAAATGCCTAGTGAATGAGGAATGACAATAAAGTGCACTTTTATTAGGTGGTAACAAAGGTCAGATATTTTCCTTTCATTAGTAGAGATTCCATACTTTATTACTGTTGTTGTTCTCAGTTGTTCTCAGTTTCCCTTCAGTGATTTATAATCCAGTGTTAGCTGTTTAATTGTAAAATCATAAAAGATAGGCAAGACTTTTTATTGCTCACTTTAATTTCTTTTCTATATTAGGGCTGCCATTATTTATATACAAAGGAACAACGATGCCATATATCAAAACCTATGCTGTCTGTTGCCGTCAAGACCACCTGGCTAACCTAAAAAGTGAACTTGGCTAAGAGAAAAAGACCTTTAATAAAAGCAAACTTTTCCATTACATTTAATTTGTCTCCTTGATGGCAGCAGACTGGCCGACCTATCTTATTCTAACGTAATAAACATTGAAGTCAGGATTTGAGCGTGGTGACTCTTAGAAGAAATCAGGCTGTGTCAGTTCACTGGGAATCAGAAAGGGAAAAGCCAGCTTGTAGATGAAAATTTCACTCTGAGGTCATTAAGATCACTAAGAAATATTACAAAGCAACAGAGAATGCTGACTGTATTTCTAATATCTATACATATACATATAGCTAGCCAACTTGATGAATAAATGGATACTCAATGCTTTTATTTTCCCAAAACTGAGATTCACAAATAATTCCATAAACTGGCTAGCTAGTTCTATAAGGAGCCACTGTCTTTTCTTACTCCATTGATAATTCTTCGTATAGAGCTATTGTTCAGCCTGAAAGTTATGGGCTTGTTTCTCGAACATGCAAAATAAAGTTGATCACTTGGATTTTTAGACTCCACAAGCAGCAAAGAAGGGCAAGACAAATTTCATTGGAAATCAGTGAGCCTCAAAATCACTGATTCCATTTTTTTAATGGCTTCTGTTTAAGTCCTTTTGTCTTTAGAATATGTTTTCTTTATTGAATTGCAGAATAAGCTTGTCATTATTTCTCTTAGGCCAAAGAAATGTGCTATTTTAATTCTCATTTGTTTCCTATGTTTTACTCAGCATAATCAAATTTCATAATTACACAAAGTAAGCCATAGGGCTGTTGTTCAGTTTTCTTCCAGTGTTCTCTAGGCCTATCATGTCTCTTACAAATATCCAGTATATTTGACCTCAGTCATCATTTTTAACTTTAATGTACAGTTTTCCCATAAGAGCTCAATTGTCTTTGCATCATTTCCCACTCCTGCTGTAAGGATAATGGTTATAGCAGGAAGTGGTACAGTTTTATGGGTTTTCTCATGAATACTGCATTCCCGTTTGTTTCTGCCCTTTTTCTATTCTACAACCTTTGAAAAGTAACATTTCATTATTATATTGGGCTCTATTTTCCCTGTACACGTTTCCCTTACTTCAAATAAGAATGCTGTGAAGATTTTACGGGAAGAAAGGTACACTCCTCAAAAGCAATATAGCCAAGTTAATAGGTAAAATATCTCCATGGTATCTAAAGTGCTACTTGTAACTCAACATAGAGAGATTTTAATCATCAGTACCTGAGATATAGAATTTCAGAGCTGAAAATGGAAATATCTCAGTTCAACTCCTTCATTTTTAACAGACGATGAAACTAAGAACTAGAGATATTATACAGCCACCTCTTTGCTGAGCTGAGACTTGAAATCTGATTGCCCCAAATCCCAGGTTATTAAAAGAAAAAGCCATATGGTGTTAATTTAACTGTTCCATTAAATATGTAAAAAAAAAATCACTTTTTATTGTTTCTATAAAAATGATGCATGCTCATTTATACAAGTTCCACGTAATATAAGAAGCAACAGATTATTCAAAATCATTCTCTAAATATAATTAAATTACCATTTAATGAACATTACTTTAAGTACTTAAATAAACAGGCACAGATAACAGGATGGATATGTAGAGTGATACAAAGAAATTAAAATGAGACAAACAAGAACAGGAAGAAAGAATGAAATAACTTTATAACATTGGGTTCAAACTAGATATGCTATTTTTAATTACAGACATTAAATTTAATTTTACTTGAATTTAATGGAAGTGAAAGAAAATCAAGTAAAACTGAAGAAATTGATGAAATTCAAATTAAATTTTTCTCCACCACAGCCTCTAAAATATATGTGACATTAAGAACAAAGATTATAAAAGCCATTAAAACAGTAGTTGCTACTTTTCATGTGGTGTGTTTCCATTTTATAAATTATCAGTGTTGTTTCGCTCTTATAAATGATCAATTGAGATGGGCAGGTTCAAGATGGCGGAGTAGAAGGACGTGCACTCATTGCCTCTTGTGAGAGCACCGGAATCACAGCTAACTGCTAAAAAATCATCGACAGGAAGACATTGGAACTCACCAAAAAAGATACCCCACATCCAATGACAAAGGAGAAGCTGCAATGAGATGATAGGAGGGGTGAAATCACGATGAAATAAAATTCCATAACTGCTGGGTGGGTGACTCACAAACTGGAGAACAATTATACCACAGAAATCCACCCACTGGAGTAAAGGTTATGAGCCCCACATCAGGCTTCCCAACCCGGGGGGGGGGGGGCATCTGGCAACAGGAGGAGGAATTCCCAGAGAACCAGACGTTGAAGGCTAGCGGGATTTGCAGAGGTGGGGGGTGGCTGTGGCTCACTGCTGGGACAAGTACACTGGCAGCAGAAATTCCGGGAAGTACTCCTTGGCATGAGCCCTCTCGGAGTCCGAAATTAGCCCCACCAAAGAGCCTGTAGCGTCCAGTGCTGAGTCGCCTCAGGTCAACCAACCAACAGGGAGGAGACTCAGCCCCATCCATCAGCAGACAAGTGGATTAAAGTTTTACTAAGCTCGGCCCACCACCAGGCCCTCCCAGCAGCAAGCTTGCACAAGCCTTTTAGATAGCCTTATCCACCAGAGGGCAGACAGCAGAAGCAAGAAGAATTACAATTCTGCAGCCTGTGGAACGAAAACCACATTCACAGAAAGATAGACAAAACGAAAAGGCAGAAGACTATGTACCAGATGAAGGAACAGGATGAAACCCCAGAAAAACAACTAAATGAAGTGGAGATAGGCAACCTTACAGAAAAAGAATTCAGAAAAATGATAGTGAAGATGATCCAGGACCTCGGAAAAAGAATGGAGGCAAAGATCGAGAGGATTCAAGAAATGTTTAACAAAGACCTAGAAGAATTCAAGGACAAACACCTGGAAGAATTAAAGAACAAGCAAACAGAGGTGAACAACAAAGTAACTGAAATGAAAAATATACTAGAAGGAATCAATAGCAGAAAAACTGAAGCAGAAGAATGGATAAGTGACCTGGAAGACAGAGTGGTGGAATTCACTGTCGTGGAACAGAATAAAGAAAAAAGAGTGAAAAGAATTGAAGACATCCTAAGAGACCTCTGGGACAACATTAAACGCACCAACATTCACATTATAGGGGTCCCGGAAGAGAGAGAGAGAGGACCCAAGAAAATATTTGAAGAGATTATAGTCGAAAACTTCCCTAACATGGGAAAGGAAATAGCCACCCAAGTCCAGGAAGTGCAGAGCTTCCCAGGCAGGATAAACTCAAGGAGAAACACGCTGAGACACATAGTAATCAAACTGACAAAAATTAAAGACAAAGAAAAATTATTAAAAGCAACAAGGGAAAAGGGAACTCCCATAAGGTTAACAGCTGATTTCTCAGCAGAAATGCTACAAGACAGAATGGAGTGGCATGATATATTTAACGTGATGAAAGGGAAAAACTGACAACCAAGAGATTACCCAGCAAGGATCTCATTCACATTCGATGGAGAAATCTAAAGCTTTACAGACAAGCAAAAGCTAAGAGAATTCAGCACCACCAAACCAGCTGTACAACAAATGCTAAAGGAACTTCTCTAAGTGGGAAACACAAGAGAAGAAGAGGACCTACAAAAACAAACCCAAAAGAATTAAGAAAATGGTCATAGGAACATACATATTGATAATCACCTTAAATGCGAATGGATTAAATGCTCCAACCAAAAGACACAGGCTTGCTGAATGGATACAAAAACAAGGCCCATCTATATACTGTCTGCAAGAGACCCACTTCAGACCTAGGAAAACATACAGACTGAGAGTGAGGGGATGGAAAAAGATATTCCATGCAAAAGGAAATAAAAAGTAAGCTGGAGTAGCAATACTCATATCAGATAAAATACAGTTTAAAATAATGTTACAAGAGACAAGGAGGGACACTACATAATGATCAAGGGATCAGCCCAAGAAGATATAACAATTATAAATACATATGCACCCAACATAGGAGCACCTCAGTTCATAAGGCAAATGCTAACAGCTATAAAAGAGGAGATCAACAGTGACACAGTAATAGTGGGGGACTTTAATACTTCACACCAATGGACAGGTCATCCAAAATGAAAATTAATAAGGAAACGCAAGCTTTAAATGACGCAATAGACCAGATAGATTTAATTGCTATTTATAGGACATTCCATCCAAAAACAGCAGATTACACTTTCTTCTCAAGGGCGCAGGGGACATTTTCCAGGATAGATCACATCTTGGGTCACAAATCAAGCCTCAGTAAATTTAAGAAATTTGAAATCATATCAAGCATCTTTTCTGACCCAACGCTATGAGATTAGAAATGAATTACAGAGAAAAAAAAGGAACAAACACATGGAGACTAAACAATACGTTACTAAATAACCAAGAGATCACTGAAGAAATCAAAGAGGAAATCAAAAAATACCTAGAGACAAATGACAATGAAAATATGACGATCCAAAACCTATGGGATGCAGCAAAAGCAGTTCTAAGAGGGAAGTTTATAGCTATACAAGCCCACCTCAAGAAACAAGAAAAATCTCAAACAATCTAACCTTACACCTAAAGGAACTGGAGAAAGAAAAACAAACAAAACCCAAAGTTAGCAGAAGGAAAGAAATCATAAAGATCAGAGCAGAAATAAATGAAATAGAAACAAAGAAAACAGTAGCAAAGATCAGTAAAACTAAAAGCTGGTTCTTTGAGAAGATAAACAAAATTCATAAACAATTAGCCAGACTTATCAAGAAAAAGAGGGAGAGGACTCAAATCAATAAAATTAGAAGTGAAAAAGGAGAAGTTACAACAGACACTGCAGAAATACAAAGTATCCTAAGAGACTACTACAAGCAACTCTATGCCAATAAAATGGACAACCTGGAAGAAATGGACAAATTCTTAGAAAGGTATGATCTTCCAAGACTGAACCAGCAAGAAGTAGAAAATATGAACACACCCGTCACAAGTAGTGAAATTGAAACTGTGATTAAAAATCTTCCAACAAACAAAAGTCCAGGACCAGATGGCTTCACAGGTGCATTCTATCAAACATTTAGAGAAGAGCTTACACCCATCCTTCTGAAACTCTTCCAAAAAATTGTGGAGGAAGGAACACTCCCAGACTCATTCTGTGAGGCCACCATCACCCTGATACCAAAACCAGACAAAGATACTACAAAAAAAGGAATTACAGACCAATGTCACTGATGAATATAGATGCAAAAATGCTCAACAAAATACTAGCAGACAATCCAACAGTACATTAAATGGATCATACACCATGATCAAGTCGGATTTATCCCAGAAATGCAAGGATTCTTCAGTGTACTGAAATCAATCAGTGTGATACACCATATTAACAAATAGAAGAATAAAAACCATATGATCGGGCTTCCCTGGTGGCGCAGTGGTTGCAAGTCCACCTCTGATGCCGGGGACATGGGTTCGTGGCCCAGTCTGGGAACATCCCACATGCCGTGGAGCGGCTAGGACCGTGAGCCATGGCCGCTGAGCCTGCGCGTCCAGAGCCTGTGCTCTGCAACGGGAGAGACAACAACAGTGAGAGGCCCGCATACCTCAAAAAAAAAAAAAAAAAACACCATATGATCATTTTAATAGATGCAGAAAAAGCTTTTGACAAAATTCAACACCCATTTATGATAAAAACTCTCTGGAAAGTGGGCATAGAGGGAACCTACCTCAACATAATAAAGGCCATATATGGCAAAGCTACAGCAAACATTTTCAATGGTGAAAGACTGCAAGCATTTCCTCTAAGATCAGGAACAAGACAAGGATGTCCACTCTTGCCACTCTTATTCAACATAGTTTTGGAAGTCCTAGCCATGGCAATTAGAGAAGAAAAAGAAAAGGAATACAAAATGGAAAACAAGAAGTAAAACTGTCACTGTTTGCAGTTGACATGATACTATACATAGAGAATCCTAAAGATGCCACCAGAAAACTACTAGAACTAATCAATGAATTTGGTAAAGTTGCAGGATACAAAATTACTGCACAGAAATCTCTTGCATTCTTATACACTAACAATGAAAAGTCAGAAAGAGAAATTAAGGAAACAATCCCATTCACCACTGCAACAAAAAGAATAAAATACCTCAGAATAAACCTACCTAAGGAGGTAAAAGACCTGTACTCAGAAAACTATAAGACACTGATGAAAGAAATCAAAGATGACACAAACAGATGGAGAGATACCATGTTCTTGGATTGAAAGAATCAATATTGTGAAAATAACTGTACTACTCCAAGTAATCTACAGATTCAGTGCAATCCCTATCAGATTACCAATGGTATTTTTTACAGAACTAGAACAAAACATTTTAAGATATGTATGGAGGCACAAAAGAAAGACCCTGAATAGCCCAAGCAATCTTGAGGGAAAAAAGACGGAGCTGGAGGAATCAGACTCCCTGACTTCAGGCTATACTGCAAAGCCACAGTAATCAAGACAGTGTGGTACTGGCGCAAAAACAGAAATATAGGTCAGTGGAACAGGAGAGAAAGCCCAGAGATAAACCCACGTACCTGTGGTCAACTAATCTATGACAGAGGAGGCAAGGATATACAATGGAGAAAAGACAGTCTTTTCAATAAATGGTGCTGGGAAAGCTTGAGTGCTACATGTAAAAGAATGAAATTAGAACACTCCCTAACACCATACACAAAAATAATCGCAAAATATATTAAAGACCTAAATGTAAGACCGGACACCATAAAACTCTTAGAGGAAAACATAGGAAGAACACACTTTGACATAAGTCACAGCAGAATCTTTTTTGACTCACTTCCTAGAGTATTGGAAATAAAAACAAAACAAAACAAACAAATGGGACTTAATGAAACTTAGAAGCTTTTTCGCAGCAAAGGAGACTATGAACAAGATGAAAAGACAATCCTCAGAATGGGAGAAAATATTTGCAAACAAATCAACGGATGAAGGATTAATCTCCAAAATCTATAAACAGCTCATGAAGCTCAATATTAAAGAAACGAACACCGCAATCCAAAAATGGGTAGAAGACTTAAATAGACGTTTCTCTAAAGAAGACATACCGATGGCCACGAGGCACATGAAAAGCTGCTCAGCATCACTAATCATTAGAGAAAAGCAAATCAAAACTACAATGAGGTATCACCTCACACCAGTTAGAATGGGAATCATCAGAAAATCCACAAACAACAAATGCTGGAGAGGATGTGGAGAAAAGGGAACCCTCTTACACTGTTGGTGGGAATGTAAATTGATACAGCCACTATGGAGAACAGTATGGAGGTTCCTTAGAAAACTAAAAATAGAATTACCTTATGACCCACCAGTCCCAGTACTGGGCATATACCAGAGAAAGCCATAATTCAAAAAGACACATGCACCCCTGTGTTCATTGTAGCACTATTTACAATAGCCAGGTCATGGAAGCAACCTAAATGCCTGTCGACAGATGAATGATTAAAGAAGATGTGGTACATATATACAATGTAATATTACTAAGCCGTAAAGAGGAACCAAACTGGGTCCATGGATGGACCTAGAGACTGTCATACAGAGTGAAGTAAGTCAGAAAGAGAAAAACAAATATCTTATATTAACACATATATGTGGAATCTAGAAAAATGGTGCAGATGAACCGGTTTGCAAGGCAGAAATAGAAACAAAGGTGTAGAGAACAGACTTACTAACCAAACAGTCAAAGTCGGGGGTGGGGTGGTGGTGGGTTGAATCTGGAGATGGGGGTTGACACTAATATGTATGTATATTAGTGTATAGTATTTTATCCACTTTTATGTATAAATTAGTGTATAATATTAGTGTATAATAAAATATGTATATTTTATACACTAATATGTATAAAATAGATAACTAATAAGAACCTGTATAAAAAAATTAAATTAAAAAAATAATCAATTGACTCATAACAAAGATAAGATTATCACATTTTATTTACTCCCACCTACCCAATTTTAAAAATTATATTTTATAAAGTCACGATATATCACATTCTTTTATACATAAATTATGTGTAGTTTCCTTTTTTATACATAAATTATGCATAATTCTGTCTTAGTTGTGGGTTTAAGTAGAGGTGGTATTTACAGTGGTTGCTTCGTTCCTCAGATCCTTGTATCGTGCTGTCTCTTGGTTGGATATTTTTGGTCATCCTGTACATTTTTGAAAGGTTCACCTTGATGTGTTTTACCTGAGTTCTTATGCGCTTGAGAATGTCTGCCTGTGGACTGCACACTTTAAAGACATTTCTCTGTTACTTATAAACCTCTTGGGTCACGTTTTATTTCCCTTAGCATTTTTCTTTTTGCCTTGTTATTTTCTCTGCTCTATATGCCATAGGCTAACCTGTGTTTTTATTGTCTTCATGCTACTTTTGTTTCCTCTACTGGGACTTTATACTACTGTTTTTCTTCTACTGTTTTTGTTTCTCTCGTCTCTTTCTTGAGTTCTTCTTGCTCATTTTTTTTTTTTTTTTGAGCATGTAGACAGTGGGGGAGGAGGGGGCAGGGGTGCAGGGTGTGGAGGCACTGGATTTCCTTTTTTCAATCAGCTTTTTTCATTTTAGAATAGTCTCAGACTGTTTTTTGCCTTTTAGCATGCATTGTAATTTTTGTTGAAAGATGGTGTGTCATGTGAATGGAGCTGAGGTAGATAGGCCTTTAGTGTGCAGTTTTATATTTATCTGGCTACCATATAGGCTACATTGCCCTGGCTGTGGTGTCAGTGGCAAAAATATCCTCAAGTGCCCTTGTTTGTGTTTCCGCTATTGTCTTTGGGTTTTCCCAGAAGCTTCTTAAATAGAGCCTGAGGCTCGCGCTTCCTTTAGCTGCAGTCCCGTTGTCTTGCAGGAGCCCTGTTGGCGTGGTGGTGGGATGTGTGTGTTGGAGGGTCTGTAGGCCTGTGATTAGGTCTCAGTCTCTTAGTGAAACCTGCAGGGGGCATTCCACTCCCCCCCACCCCCGAACAGTTGGGTTTTGGTAAAACCCAAAGTGGTTAGATTCTGGGAAAACAGTTTCCCTTGAGGGCAGAGCACTCTGGGTGTATTTCAGAAGGTTACCACCCCACCATCCCCGCCCCCAGCACCTTCTGCAGAACCAAAGGGATTCTTCTTCACAGTGAGAATCTGGTGGGACTTCTGGAGGTAAAGGTCACAAAAGTTATGGAAAACGCAGCTCCTCTGGAGTTTTTTTAATGCTCATGCTAGGCTACACTGAGCCTCCAGCAGTTCGTCGATTGCAGTTTAAAGTGTTCCTACAAAAACTGGCTGCAGTTGTGAGCTTCAGCACCAGCTAAGCAGTGCTTCTCTGTTTCTGCCTGTCCGTCTCTCCGGATGGGGGACAGTAGTTTGCCCTGTGGCCTTAATTCTCTGATGGATCCGGGAAGAGCTCTTGATTTTCAGTTTTCTCAGTTTTTTTTTCTTGTGAGGACAGACGTCACAACTTCTAAGCTCCTTACGTATCAGATCAGAAACCAGAAATCCTATTTGAATAGTTTTAGTTTTACAGAAAAATAATGTGAAGGTAATACAGAGTTTTCATATATCCCATACCCACTTTCCCTGTTAACAGTTCACATGAGTATAGGGCATTTGTCACCACTAGTGAACCAACACTGATACATTATTATTATTATTAACTAAAGTCTGTACTTTTGCGAGTTCCTTAATTTTTACCTAATGTCCTTTTTCTGTTCCAGTATCCCATCCAGGATACCACATTACATTCAGTCATCATGTTTCCTTAGGCTCCCTTTCGCTGTGAAAGTTTCTCAGACTTTCCTTATATTTAATGACCTTGATATTGTGAGGAATGATGGTCAGGTATTTTAGAGAATGTTCCCAATTAGGATATGCCTGTTTTTCTCATGATTAGACATTTGGGTTTGGGGGAGAAAAACCACGGAGGTAAAGTGTCATTATCATCACATCATATGAAGGACACACACACCATCAGTGTGACTTACCACTGTTGAGATTGACCTTGATCTCCTGGCTGAGGTTTCTCCCCTGTGAGGTTCCTTGGTTCCCCCCTTTCTATACTGTCCTCTTGGGAAGGAAGGCACTGCACAGCACACATTCTGCAGAGCCCATGTTTTAGGGGTGGAGAGAGATGCCCCCACTTCCTGGAGGGTGAGGTATCTACATTACTTACTTGGAATTCTTCTGAATGGGTGGCTTGTTTCTTCTTCCCCATTTATTTATTTACTTGTTTATTTCATCGTATTTTGGGTTTTAAGCCAATACATTTTTTAAAATTTTGTTTTTCACGTTTTTCCAACTTAGGCCGTTTGCAGCAGCTCTTTGCATCGGCACCTGTGTCCCTGTGACACACTCCCATCATTGTGCTTTTGGTTTTAAATACATCTTCCATCTCTTTTTTTAATTTTTAAAAATTTAAAAATTTATTTTATTTATTTATTTTTGGCCGCGTTGGGTCTTCGTTGCTGTGCACGGGCTTTCTCTAGTTGCCGTGAGCAGGGGACTACTCTTTGTTGCAGTGAGCGGGCTTCTCATTGCGGTGGCTTCTCTTGTTGCAGAGCACAGGCCATAGGCGCACGGGCTTCAGTAGTTGTGGCACACGGGCTTAGCTGCTCCACGGCATGTGGGATCTTCCTGGACCAGGGCTCGAACCTGTGTCCCCTGCGTTGGCAGGCGGATTCTTAACCACTGCACTACCAGGGAAGCCCCAATGTGCTTTTGGTTCTGAGCACTTCCTTGATCTCTGGCACTACAAGATGCTTTGGGCTCATCTTACGTGGTCCCCATCCCAGTCCTGGAATCAGCCATTTCTCCACCAGCTGGCTCAGTTTTCTGCCCTTTTCCCCCCACTGCAGTCTCTTCTTTCAACCTGTGTATCGCTTCCTGCTTTCGGTTCTTTTTTATGGGTGTTTGTGGTTCCTTAAGACTGTGGATAATTTCTTCCCTGAGTTCTTCTTGTCTTTGGTCAGTCCTTCTTGTACCTCTTCTTTATCTGCCTTTTGCTTCTCTTTTATTCAGTATCTCCTCACCTACCCTTTTTATTCATAGTTCAGTTTCAGTTCCTTCTAATTATTTCTCATCTTTAAGTGAAATGGACTAATTTTAGGGGAAAACACCAGTGAATCATGGGGACAAGGAAGGGACAGACCCTGGGGAGGGGGAGGCAGCAAGCTACCACACGCCTAAACCTTTGCCTGGAATTTTTCTGAATTTTTTTCCACCAGTTTTTCCCTTCGCATCGAGGCACATCTTATTTTCTGGTGTTCGCGGGGGCAGTGGGTCACTGTCTGTGGCAGTAAAGCCAGGTGCCTGCCTCTGGCCTGTTTTCTCTGCCAACACCTTGAGCAGCTCTGGGTTCTCCCCACACAGGCCCCTACTGCCCGCCTCTTTGCTGTGGGTTCCCCCCCACCTTCTGCTTGTCCCCAGCTTTAGTCTTTAACATCAGCGTCATGCAATACCTGGGGGCTTGGATGCCGACCCTGGTGGACAGCTTGTGGCCTGTGGCCTGGAGAGGATGACAGGGAGGCTGGGCTCCCAGCGGCTGCTGGCCTGCGTGTGGGCTGCAGTGGTTTCCTACTTTGGTGTCAGAGTCTTTACTTTTTTTTTTTTTTTTAATTTTTATTGGAGTATAGTTGATTTACAATGTTGTGTTAGTTTCAGGGATTGACAGGGAACTCTGCTTTTCATCTCTTGTCCTTCTTGGTGCTTTTGAAGGTGTGAAGGGATGCAAATAAAGGCTTTACTCCACCGTCTTTAACCCGAGCTGTTCCATCAGGTGTTACGGTTTGTAGAAAGATTATTTCCGTGGCAATCATATTTTTTTAACATGAGACTTTATCTGTGAAAGCTATAAGGGGGAAATGATGGGTTTTGCTCTTTATGAAAATGAAATCTTTTTACTTTTTCATGGAATGGTGTACTTGAGACTTTATGATGTCACTTCTTGCCAAAATGACCTGTACATTCAGTACAATCCCGATAAAAAATCCCAACATACTTTTCTGGTAGAAACTAGCAAGCTGGTTCTGACAGAAAATGAAATCTTATAAAAAGAAAGAAAATGATTTTTTCCTCATTACTGAGTCCCAAGTATCTTGATCATTTTTATATAAATCAGAAATATTTATCTGAATTCCTCTAGAATTGAGTAGTTGTGAGGCATATGGAACTTCAGGAACTTTAATTTTTAGAAATGTAGGACACTGTATTTCCTTTGTCAGAGGTTACAAAGGAAATCAAAGAGGAATCTCTCCTCCACCCACGGGTGCCTTCTACTCTTCCTGACAGCATTTCTCATGGAAATCAGATCTCGACCATCTGCTAGATTCAAAAATGAAGCGATAAAAATGAAAAAAAAATTAACTAAAAAGAACTTGAGAAGAAATGTAAATGTACAAATTATATCATTGATTTTATTTTCAATTTGCTGTTTAACTTAAGAAGCCAAGCAAACAAACAAATAAACAATAGATGTCAGTGTAGGTAGGACATGAGAGGAAAAGTCAGGGACAGTCACCCCCTCTCTGAGCCTCTCTTGTATTCTTAATTTGTTGGAAATATTACTTTTCAGACAGCAGCGCTTTCTGCAAAATAGAAGAGATCTTTTCCTTTTTTTGGCTCTCCAGGCACATTATTTGTCCTGACCAGTGGCTCTTTCTATCTTAGTAAATTGTACATTTTTAAAAACATGTGGACACTTTAAATAATTCACAATCCGGAAATGAACCCTACAGAGGATTGCTTTTGCTGTTCTGTTTCAAAATAAATGAGGTGGTCACTTTGTACCTGGGGAGAGAAAAAGTTCAGGCCTCTCTTCTACCCCAGATTTCTAAACCCTTCTAAGGATTTATATAATAGTAAAGATATAAAGGATTATAAGGATTTTATAGTAAGAATGAAGCAGCAGTTCTTGCACTCTTTAATCCAAGTAAAGACTATGATGGTCTTTTTTTTTTTTTTCTTTTCAAAAGACAGGCCGTTGTTGAGAGTAGCAACCTAATCCCTTCTGTGTCAACAACTATTGGCCCCTAAATGGCTTCCGTGCCACCTGTACTGTTACTGTTTCCCCAACTCCTTGGCTATTTTAGTGTTGCATTTTTAAAATATAAGATATTTCTAGTTCTGTTTTATTTTTGAGTGCTTGAACATTCTTTTGAAAGAATATTGGTTTAGATGTAGCCAATCAACAATCCCTCAACTGAGAATATTTACCCTTGGCAGGTAAAAGCAGCTGGGAATGTATCTTCGGCCTAGTGGTCATTTAAAAATGTCAGAAGTTTTGTGCTCACTTCGGCAGCACATATACTAAAATTAGAACAATACAGAGAAGATTAGCGTGGCCCCTGTGCAAGGATGACACGCAAATTAGTGAAGCATTCCATATTTTTAAAATGGGCAGAAGACCTAAATAGACATTTCTCCAAAGAAGATATACAGATTGCCAACAAACACATGAAAGGATGCTCCACATCACTATTCATTAGAGAAATGCAAATCAAAACTACAATGAGGTATCACCTCACACCAGTCAGAATGGCCATCATCAAAAAATCTACAAACAATAAATGCTGGAGACGGTGTGGAGAAAAGGGAACCCTCTTGCAGTGTTGGTGGGAATGTAAATTGATACAGCCACTATGGAGAACAGTATGGAGGTTCCTTAAAAAACTAAAAATAGAACTACCATATGACCCAGCAATCCCACTACTGGGCACATACCCTGAGAAAACCATAATTTAAAAAGAGACATATACCACAATGTTCATTGCATCTCTGTTTACAATAGCCAGGACATGGAAGCAACCTAAGTGTCCATCGACAGATGAATGGATAAAGAAGATATGGCACGTATATACAATGGAATATTACTCAACCATAAAAAGAAATGAAATTGAGTTATTTGTAGTGAGGTGGATGGACTTGGAGACTGTCATACAGAGTGAAGTAAGTCAGAAAGAAAAATACCATATGCTAAGACATATATTGAATCTAAAAAAAAAATGGTTCTGAAGAACCTAGGGGCAGGACAGGAATAAAGATGCAGACGTAGAGAATGGACTTGAGGACTCGGGAGGGGGAAGGGTAAGCTGGGACAAAGTGAGAGAGTGACATGGACATATATACACTACCAAGTGTAAAATAGATAGCTAGTGGGAAGCAGCTGCATTGCACAGGGAGATCAGCTCTGTGCTTTGTGACCACCTAGAGGGGTGGGATAGGGAGGGTGGGAGGGAGTCGCAAGAGGGAGGGGATATGGGGATATATGTATATGTATAGCTGATTCACTTTGTTATACAGCAGAAACACACCATTGCAAAGCAGTTATACTCCAATAAAGATGTTTAAATTAAAATGTCAGAAGTTTTATAAGGGGTTTAACCTTATGGAATTGCTGCTATTCAACCATTTTTACCTTCCAAACTGGCAATTTCATCTCATTCAACCTAAGAGCTTACAGATAACGAAGCCTGAACAGCACTGTCAAGATTCTCTGAAAAGGAGAAATGGAGGTAGTTTCCATTCTGTCAGAGGGAAGAGGTTGGAAAGCTGTTTCTGATGTAAATATAATTATTTTAATGGAGGCAATACCTTGCCTCATGCCCTTACCTTTCTCCTTCAGTTTGTTCATGTCCCAGCCCCATCAAAAGGACATGGACCCCGTTGCGTGCATTTATCATGAATCACGTGGGAACTTCTGCTCCCGTTCCTTCTCTCCCTCCCTCTAACACTTCACCTCCATCCTTCTTATGTTTTATTTTGTGAGGAGTCAGTTGACAGGAGCTAATAATCCCAGGACAGACTTCCCAGGACCCTGCCTCCAGACCATCCCGTTCCTGTTATTCCCACCGTGGTCACTGACCCCTGTCACTTTCCTGCTCCCTTGTTGGTGCAGGTCCTCAGTGAGGTTTGTTGACAGCTCCTGGTGGGCCTGTTGACTACTGCCAGCAGCTGTCCATCATTTTCCTGGTTAATACACACTGGGAGGGGTTACTGTCTTTTATTTGGGTCCTAGGTTCTCAAGGACTTCAGAAGGGTCTTCCATACTCTGTGGACACACTTTACAGCCTTGTTATGAAAACCTAGAGTCAGTCCTGGTTCCTCGTCTTGACTCAGCCACCCCATGACTTGGAACCATTCTAAGTCACTGACCTCTGACCCTGTGTTTCTTTATCTCTGAAGTTAGATTGTTGAATATTATAGTCCTATGATTATGTGCCTCAGTGCCATTTAAGGTTGCCCTTTTCTTCCTAAAATCTGTATTATAGATAATTTATACACAGTTATTTCACAGGGTGGATTGTCGTAGCACAAGATACTAGCCTCCATCCCAGGGTGGAGTACATACTACCGTTGACTACGAGGAAATTTAAATGCTTGCTTCCCACCTAGTTCAGCTGCCAGAGGGTCCTTTCAGTGCACCAGTTCTGAGCGAGCATGCAAGTATGGCTGTAAATTTCCCCTGACAGAAACCACGTCACCTCATCAGCCACATAAGAAACAAACAACCAACTGTGAAAGCATGCTTGCCAAGCCTTCAGCATCACTGCATTTGGTGGGGGAACACATTTGTACAAGATGAAATCGAGGCTGGACGAAGCCCAAAAGACACGTTCTCGGTACCTGTCTTCTCTAACCTGCAACATATGGGAAGTGTGTTTGTGCCAGTGAAGTCAGGGTTCCAGAAGCCCCTTTGCTCCTTGAAGCCACATCACCATTCCAGGGATGGGGACAGGGAACCAGGGATGTGGCATGCTGCTTTCTTAGTAATTACCAGATCTCTAGTAAATAGTAAGAGTAGCTAAGGCCCATTCGGCATTGCTTCACTAAATCTTCACAGATAACTGGTAACATTTACTACCATTGCCTGTGTTTTTTTTTCAGCAGAGAATACTCAGGCTCAGAGAAACAAAGTAGTTAGCTAGTTAGTGGTCAGGATTCAAACTAGGTCTGTCTTACTTCGGTGCCCATGGCCTTTCACTTTACCTTGAACAGATTTTAAAGTTGCCTGTAAGCAACCAAATTGGAACATTGGTGAGAGAAGGAGAAGGAGGTCCCAAACCCCACCCACTCCAAGGCTTGGGGTAGAAAGAGCACTTGAGTTTGAAAGGAGCAAACCTCTGACTTCTACTAACTTCATAAAAGGGCTCTAAAGTCATCAAAGACACCTCGAAGAGAGGGAAAAGGAAGAATGACTCTTAATAAGAAAAAGGCATATCCCAGTAAAAAATGGCCCAAAGAGTTGAACAGACACTTCCCGCAAATGAGTAACCAGATGGTCAATGAGCATGTGAAAAGATGCTCGACATCATGGCTCATTAGGAAAATGCAAATCTGAACCACAGTAGAAATCACGGCATACCCAGCAGCATTGCCAAGATGAAAAAGACCACAGCACCAGGCGCTGGTGAGGATCTGAAGCCACTGCGTCTCTCAGTCACTGCTGGTGGGAGTGTTGGTGGTAAAACTGCTTTGGGAAACCATTTGATAACTTCAGGTACAGCTGAACACGTAGCATTCCATATGACCTAGCATTTTCACCCTTCAGATTATGACCAGCAGGAATCCCTACATATGTTCACAGGAAACGTATGGAAAACCTATAGGAAAATGTTCATAACAGCACAATGCCTAAGGGCCAGAAAGTGGAAACCAGCCAAAAGCCCAATAACCAGAGACTGAACAGGCCAGTGGTGGAATGTTCACATGGCGGGATGCTGTTCAGCCACAGGAATGAGCAAACTGTTGCTACACATGGCAACATGGGTGGACCTCGCACACATGAGGTAGAGCGATGACGGTGGACACAAAAGGGTTCATGCCATATGTTGAAGCTGAAAAATGGGAAAAACTAAACCATTTTGTTAGAAGGCAGGCTAGCGCCAGCCTTTTACAGAACAGGAGGGGAGTGCCAGGGGTTCCTGGGCGGCCAGGGGTGTTCTCTTTGATCTGGGTGGTGGTTACAGTGTGTTGAGATGTTGAAAATTCACCAATTGTTCACTTAGGATATGTGCATTTTGCTGTATGTATATTCTCCTTTAGTACTAAGTTTTCAAAGTCCTATACATACAGATGTTAGTTCTTAATTTTTGATTCCCACTGTGGCAATATAAATCAGCCAAGGTTTGCATATGTATAAAATAGGAATTTTGTGGCACACTGTGGCCTATATTGTGGGAGAAATGTTCTTTTTTTTTTTCCTTGATAATGCTTTGTTGACCTCTCAGTGTGTCTGAACCCGACAGGGCGAGGAAGGAAGGAAATAGTGAATTTCATCAACACCAGCAATTATTGCCGCTCAGTGTTCATTCAACCAAATCCACACGAGCTGGTCAGGTTTCCGCCAGATTATAGAGCTCTTTCTTGCCTTGGAGTCTATAAGAAAACTTACCTTTTCGTTATGATTTTTATACTTCCAAGAAAAGAAGCATAAGGAAAATACCTATGAAATTCCAAGACCTGGCTCCAGCAAATTTTAAACCTTTATTCTCTAGGAGACAAGGAGAAAAGATTGAAAGAGAAGACTTCTTTTCACATGGGCCATGTGCATTTGCAGTAGTAGCTGAGGAAAGGCAATATGGAAAGTTTACAGAACTCTTACAAAATGTTCAGGTAGTATGCTTGTTGAGTTTTCAAATTCTCATGTCAACACAAATATAATTGAATTCTAGTATTAGAAGGGGACTAAAAGAAGAACAAACTTGTGTTTTAAAAAATAAAACATGTGAAACACCACCTGGCAAAGTGTCTACTATGTCGTCTAGGACAAAACACTGAGGCTCAAGTCTGTCCTTCCTTTGAGGCCCCATCATCCTGCCTCTCGGGTGACCCTTGTGGAGCCTTGCCTGGTCTGTTCAAGGTCACACGGTTGGTGGCTAAGCAAGGCAGGTCCTACCATCTTTAAACTTCCAACCTCTTTCTCTTCCCCCCCCCCACCATGATAGAGATTCCAAATAATGGATTAATAATAGCCCAAAGATCACAGGTGTGATATTAATGCCTCTCTTATAAAATATGTATTTCAGCTCGCGACTCTTGAATTCCCTCCAAAGAAACTATTTGGAAACAAGGATGAACGTGTGATTGCTGAGAGGCGAAGTCAGTTAGAGGTAACAGAATTAAGCTTTTCTTTCTCTGTGTGCAGAAAATTTGCCATCTGATTGACCAGTGAGAATTCTTCCTCTTAAACACTTAACTCTTGTTCACGGATGGGGAGGTGCTGCTTCATTAACTCAGGAGGTGGCAGCAGCAGGTTGTAAAGTAATGAGATCAGTTTATTTAAAATATAAGTCCTTCCCCCCACCCCCAACAGAGCGTTTTCCTGGGTTTTGAGGAGATACATTTATACCAAGGGTTAGGAAGCAGGTTGTGGGTGAGAACTGAATATTCACATAGACAGATGGTACACAATGCAGGCTGGGGGTAAGAAGCTTGCTGCCAAAAACTTGAATTAATTAACTGAAGATTTGTAGTATTGCATCGTTGTTACTTTTTCAAGGTGGCTGGAAGCAAAAAGACACATACCCATTTTAGTCATGGTTAGGTTTTGTTGGACTTATTTTAACTTCGTCTTCTGAGCCAGCTCCGTGGAGAGCTTTGGTTCAACACAACTGTTGTTTTTCTGACTGCCTCCCTGCTGGCATGCACTGTTGACTGCTCCGTAGAGCTTGTATTGCTTTGCAGGCTAGAGCTGCTTATTTGGTTGGCATCTGATGCTACCGAGGCAGACTGTGCTGAGGCATGGTCGCAGGTAACCCTCGGGCATGGGCTAGCCTCTTGCCGCTGTGAGCCACTGAGGCAGGCAGGATAAAATTACAAATAGCTCACTCCAGTCAGCAAGCTTCCTGGGGCCTCGCAAAGTCCCCTCTGCTACTCTTTTAAGAGGAAGAAAAAGAAGACGTATTGCAAATGAAATCAAATAAGAGGAGGCCTGAGACAGGCCCTTTCTGAATTGTGAAAGTCTCCATAAAACGGCGGTATTTTTCTCATTCCTGGAGACAGCCAGTTTGAAATGGCTGCCCATGGAGTCCAGTGAATACCAGTGAACCAAGCCTTAGGGAAACCTCCAGAGGCTGGAGGTTGCAGTGAGAGCAAAAGGGGGGAGTGGGGACCGTGGAGAAATTGAAGACTAGGAGATTGTGGTCCACGAGGGGCATTTTAGAGACTTGAGATCCTCAGTATAGAAGTGATCTGAGGAAAGAAGAGTTTCAGGGTGTGGCCATGCTTA
Source organism: Monodon monoceros (assembly GCF_005190385.1). NCBI lineage: Eukaryota > Metazoa > Chordata > Mammalia > Artiodactyla > Monodontidae > Monodon > Monodon monoceros. Next base: position 41,850,672 of record NW_021703769.1, on the reverse strand, counting down.
CAGGCCTGTGAGTTAAACTATAGAATTACACCTTTGAAAGGGTGCTGGAACTATTACGACTGAGGTTTGGATGGGTCGTTGCAGGGCTCTAAAAATCAGCCTATGAGGTGGTATGACCCTGATACCCAACTGAAGAGCTTAAACTCAAGGGAAAGGTTATCATGGTGAGCCTTCTTGACCAATTTCTCTTAAAGGTTTAATTGTATCATACAAACAATTTAAAACTCACAGCAGAACTAGTGATGGTTTTCTTTCCAGAACCCTTACCTGCGTCAGTAATCCAGACTTGTCTTTAATGGAAACGTGCAGAACGACAGTGTATAAAAACAAGTTTGTAAACTAACAGGAAGTAGCTGTTGTCATCCCTACTTACTCAGGGCCCTAATTAAATGCACATGGTGCCAGCCATGCCCCACAGATTGGGCGTTTGTGTGCTGTGCGTTTGTGAGCCCTGTTCTTGGGGACTCTTGTCTTTCCACTCCAGAGTCAGAGCAAAGCCCAGGGCACCTTTTCATTCTTGGTACTTTCAGGTGGGACCCATGTTTGTTTTTGCAGGATCTCCTGCTTAATCATTTAGCCCTACCGAGCCATCAGCTGTTGACAAACAGGGTTTTATGTCAACATCTCTGTGGATACAAGCATCCCTCCCATTGCCCGTGACTGTGGTTTACCTGTGGCATTAACCCATAAGGAATGGATTCTCCACACCTTGTGGAAATATAGGGGCTTACATTTTAAATTAAGTGTATTTCGTCTCATGTTGACTGTTAAATCTTAGAGTATTATGTTCTTGTCAAGGAGAGAGTGTAATTCAGCTTCAGTTTACTGGAAAGTTAACCTGAGATTCTTGAGTTGATTTCCTGCAACTATTATGATTTTTATTTTCAATCTAACACCAAGAGTCACTGATTTACTGCATTTTCATGTGAAAATTAACATTTATTGTCCCTGAACTTCCTATTCAATTCAATATACATTTATTTAATTCCTGATACATGCTGGGGACAGTGCTAGGTGTTATATAGAATATCAAGGTGAATGAGACACTTCTTGCCCTCAAAGAGCATATGTTTACATTGCTGTATGAAACTCTACCTGGAGGTATAGTTAAATACGTAGGCATGTACAGAAAGGTGGATTTCAGTAGGACACACTTGTACTGGCACACACCGATATACATAGTGTTTGCGCCAGAGGAATTATCTGCTGGTTTTTAAAATCCAGAAACACAGCTTTACGAACCTCCTCACGCCGACTGACCTGCATAGAGCAGTGTTCTAAGCAAGCACCCAGTTGCGCTTCGATCTTCCTTGCTATTAAAGTAGCTGCAAGATTTGGACCTTGTGTTTGAGTTTATCAACAAAAAGCGTCAAATGTTTTCACATGAAAGACATAGATACCTACTTTCTAACTTATATAAGGTTAAATCCTATTTATAAAAATGTTCAAATAATTATTCTAAAAATGATGGGTAACAACAGAAATTTCTGCCTGTCACGAGATGTTCTAGAGATTAGTTTTATCACCGCGGAGAGAGGAATATTAGTGGTGTGTGTGGTGGTAGCCGTGTGGGGTTGGGGTGTGTAGCACCAGGAAAAGGGTCAGGACGTGGTGATGCTCAGTGGCGAAGTGTACATTTGGCCTCCAGAACTCACTCTTATTGATAAACGTGTATAGGCTCCACCCACAAAGAGTTACCAGGACCACTGTAGTTTATAACCTGGAGCCAGGTTTTCCAGAATCTGGCCTGTTACTGCTTTGCATCTCATGCCCAAATGCCGCCAAGCACTTTTGCTCCACAAGAGCCAGAGTCTCTGGAGGTTTCTGACGTGGGCGGAACCCCCTGTTGCTGCCATCCCGGCCCCGCTGGAACCGTTCAGTGTAAATGTGCACATCGTGGGCAGACCCTGCTATCGGGCAGCCAGAGGGTTCTGATAGCGGCTCTCCCGTGTGTGACATGGTGCTCAGCTCCTCCAAGCCCTTCTTGTAACGCGGACGACAGCCCCGCAGAAAAGGCTGTGGAGGTAACACTAAATGATCACATCAGTCTCTGTCTGATGAGTTACGTGGAGCAGAAGGGTGCTTGTTACTGCACTTGAAGCCAGATACCATTACCATCAGGTTGAACCTGTCATTGTCATAGGTCAAAAATGGTGGAATATTGGCAATTCCGTAGGCTTTCACATAGTACTACTGCTGTCTCACATTTACTGGGTGTCTACTGAGTGCCAGGCATGAGTGAAAGGCTTGATATATCATGCCATTTACTCCTCCAGCCAGCTTTTGAGGTGACTTCTATTATTATCTCCATTTTACAGGTGAGAAAGTTAAGTCTTGGGGAGGATAAAGAAGGTCATGTAGCCAGTGAGTGGCAAAGCCTCAGTCTATACTAGAGTGTCTTTCAGGGCAGCCTCCTTCTCTTAATCCTTAGCACACTCTGAGCTGGAGATAGAGCTGGGTCTTCTGCACACTTTGTTCTGGAATGTCCTTGAGACTTCACCTCCACTTCTTTTAAGATTCTTGGTACTTTCTTGCTTGTATCAAAAGGTATGTTTATGTCTCAGATCTCCCCTATTATACTCTTCAGTTACTTGAAGGCAACAGAATCAACGTCTAATTGAATCTTCATCGCCCATGATATTTCACACGTGCTTCACATGTACTGTATTATTCACTGAATTCTCAGAAAATCTGCCAATATTAGCCCCAAATAGATGAGTTTTTTGTTTTGTTTTTGTTGATTGATGAGAGGTACATTTTGGGTCACTAATTTCAGAGAATGTTATCATCTACTTGGAAACATTTCTGCTAATCATCTCAGTAGTCTGTCATTTCAAGGAGTAACTGTAATTAATGAAAACAAGTGAAATCCTCTAATAAAACAGTAAAGCTTTCAAGAATAAAACCACCACCTTTAGGTGTAAGAACCTGAGAAGTTTCTCGGATGTTTTCTTGAACGTACTAGAGCAGGCAGCAGCCCAAGACCACTTCTTCCCCATTTTCACATCACTGGCTAGAGCATTATTAAGATGGATAAAAATAGTGTGGAAGCTTAGAGCATGGGCCTGGGGCGCTTCATCCTGGTCTCGAATCCTGGGTTTGCTCCTTTGGAGTTAATGTCACTGTCAGTGTCCTTTATCACTGACAAATGAAGACAAATAATACCACCATCTTCCAGGAGTTGACCTGAGGGTTAAATGAGATCATGGACATCACACGGCCTCTGGTACAGAGGGAAGCACTCCGAAATGTTAGGTGGTACCGTGGTGAATGAAAGTGGTGGTGGTGATGAGGACAGTTGGCCACAGTGATGGCGCCTTCCAGCACGTTTCAGATCTGCTTTAAGAGCCAGGGGAGGGCAAAAGAACGCCCCCCACCTGCAGTCATGAAGTGTAGCAATGTGAGCACCTCAGTTTGTTACATCTACTTGCAAAATCAATTTCTGAGGACAAAGACACTAAGATTATGTGACTGTTCTTATGGTGATACCTGGAAGATACCAGGAATCTCATGGTGTAACACCACCCTTTCTTTCACCCTGTAAAATTGTCATCTGAAGTGTAGAAATGCTTTCTGATGATTGAATCACAGTCAAGCTACTGTCCAGTGTGAGAAAGATGGGAGGCCTAGGATCATTATGAAATGAGCACCGTTCCTCTTCGTTTACGTAGCTGTTGTTCACAGACGGTCGGCTCTCTTTGCATGTCTCCCGAGTCGCTGACAGTGAGGCTGCCCACTGTGGCGTCCCCAGCACGCCTCATGTACCCCAAGCCTCTGCCTGACAAATGTCAGTGCGTTTCGGCCAGTGACCCCCAGACGTACACCTACTTTTTCAACAGTGTGTTAGATTTATTAATTCCCTGCCCTAAGAAAGAACAGATACCATGGGAGGCAGGGGGCATCTCAGCAAGGTGTTACCAAGACCTTATGATAGGACTTGGCCCTGGGTTAGGTGGTTCAGGGCAGAGTGCAAGCAAGCGGACTTTGCTCTGGATTGGATGTTGGGCTATTTCTCTGATTGGGTGTCTTAACAATTCTTATCTGGAAGGCAAGAAGAACAGAGTGAGGTTAAAACTATGATTGATAAGAAACACAGCAGTCATCCTGTTAGCCAGAGGAGGGGGGTATTTGATCATTTTCATGGTTTGTACAGTATTCATGTTTCTGTGTTCAGACATGATTGTGGAGTGTTTTTTGGGTTTTGTTTTTCTTTCTGTCTTGCTCGTGGTCACAGAGTAGCCTCACCTGGTCTTGGTGTCCTTTGGAGCTGTCTGCCCTTGACAGGAGAATACCGAGCTTAGCTGTGAGCACCAGGCCGGCCCTCAGCTGCGTCTCATCACTTTTTCTTACTATAGAGAGATGCCCAGAGCTCACAGGTGTCCTCTTTTCTAACGTGAACTAAATGAGGAGTTGTTTTCAAAATAAAAGTCTTGGTGGTTCCCGTGCCTTACCTGCCTTACAACGTGGGTGTTATGGCGGCTGCCGTAGTGCTACGTCCCCCTGCCCAGCACCGGCTGCCACTTCCCTGCACAGCCCAGCTTTTCTGACTAACAGCAGTGTCTGCTTCTGTTGATACTTCAGTTTTATGTTACTTTCAAACCTTTGATTTCCAACAATAGAATCATTTTGGTTTAGACATTGTATAGGTTGAATCCTTTCAGTTTCACAATAAATTTCAGGAGGTGAAAATCCTTGCATTTTCTCACTCGTTCGGCTACCTGAAAGGTATCTGGCAATTCTGTGCTTAATTGAACATTCTTTCCATCTACTCTCTGCTGATCTTACAGAACGGATAATGGCGGAACCATTACCAAAGTAGGCAGAGAGTGAAAAATACCTCACAGAAAGAACTGTTTCCCTCCTCATTTATGTTTTTATGTATTTTACTTTTTCTGGTTATATGGTCATTCGTATTAGCAGTGACTGTTTTCTGTGATTTGTTGATCACAGCATTTCTGAAGGGGGTTACGTGGCTGTCGCTGTGAGGGAGGAGACTGAGCTGGACGTTGGGGGCTGTTTCATCGCGGTGCTTCGTGAAGTCAGAGGGGCTAAAATTGCTGTGATCTGGGATGAAGATTCAGGAAGGAGATGGGAAACTCCATGTGGTATTGGAATAATGCAGAAGGCTCTAGAGTCAGACCTGCACTTGCAACCCAGCTCTGTGAGACTACTCCAGTGTCCTGTGACCTTAGTTCCCTCCCTAAACTTCAGTTCCTTACTTGTTAAATGGCAGAAATCATATCTGCTCCATGGAATTGTTAGAATTACATGATGAAGTGTGTATACTGTAGGTAAGCGGTGCCGTAAGGGGAAGGAGGAAGTCTGAGAAAGAATGAACTCCAGAGGCAAAGTGCCCATCAAGAAATCATTTTACACAACAGAAGTCCTTCCATATCAGTGTAAGTTGGCACTTTATGGTCACATCAGAAGAGTGAGTCCCCATCTGGAGGGAAAATCCCACTTTGGTTTCCATGCAGAGTCTTTGGTTTAATTGAGAAGAAACCAAAATTGAAACACATGTTTACAAGGAGAGGATCAACTTCCAAACCCAGACGGAGGCTGGGGGGACAAGGGAAGCGCCCGCCATACTGTCAGTTTTACTCTGCCGTTTTTCCCCTTCCCCACGTGGCATCCTTTGTGGGCTGATGGCTAACAACTCAGGGACTCAAAACTCACTGCAAGTGGGAAAACTCTTCCCTATCACTGGGCTCCCAATCTAAAGCTCTAAGCAGGCAGTCAGGGTCTTCATGTCGTTACTGACTTGGGATTAAGTCAGCAGAAGCATCTCCGAGGCTGGAGCACCTCCCTCAGCTCAGACGTCCTCTCCTCGGAGAGCCCTGCCCCTTCACTCCCCACCAGATGCCTCTGTGGCTTCTTGGTCAAGCACTTTGCGGTGGTTGGGGGGATGTTTTTGTTTGTCAGTTTGTTTTGTTTTTAAATGCTTTATATTTTACTAGAAGGTAAGTTCTGTGAGGACAGGGTTTCCAGCTGCCTATTCAGTTCTGTCTCCTCAGTGCCTAGAACAGTTTCTGGCCCTTAACAGGCCCTCAGTAAGTGTTTGTTGAATGATCAGTTAAAGCTGCACTGAATAGCAAATATCACTTATTTGTTCTGACAAAAAACATTTTCAAAGCCAGAGCACATGCATAAATGGGTTTAAATGCCACTTTGCAGTAGGCCACTGGGCTGGTTACTTACCCATTCTGAGCTTCATCATTCTCAATGGGAAACAGGGATAAGAAGAGCTAACTTTCAGAGTTGCTGAGCGGATCAAATGAGAGTGGTGTTTAAGAAACACCTGTACAAGACATAGGCCCTAGCCCGTAATACATCCCAAATTGATACAGGATAATGGTTAAAAACATACATTATACAGTCCAGCAGACCTAGTTGTGGATCCTTGCTCTGCTACTTACTGACTGGGTAACCTTAAACAGGTTTCTTAACCTCTCTGTGGATCAGTTTTTCTCATCCTTAAAATGGGGATAATAATAGTACCCACTTCAGAGAGTTGTTGTGAAGGTTAAATGAGATAATACATGTAAAATACTTGGATAGGCGCTGGGTACATAGCAAACACTAGAAATGATCATTCTTCTTTTAAAAATTGCTACATTCCAATCGCTGTGTGGTGACTTACAGCATACTTTTAAAATTAAAGTTCTAATTAATGCACTAAGATAAGAAAAGGAAATAAAAGGTTATTCTGGGCTTCCCTGGTGGCGCAGTGGTTGAGAGTCCGCCTGCCGGTGCAGGGGACACGGGTTCGTGCCCCGGTCCGGGAAGATCCCACATGCCGCGGAGCAGCTGGGACCGTGATCCATGGCCTCTGAGCCTGCGTGTCCAGAGCCTGTGCTCTGCAACGGGAGAGGCCACAACAGTGAGAGGCCCGCGTACCGAAAAAAAAAAAAAAAAAGTTATTCTGATTGAGAAGGAGGAAATAAAACTCTTATTCACAGGTGACATGATTGTCTCTGTAGAAAATCTAAAATAATTGACAGGAAGTCTCCTGGAACTGAAAACAATTATGGCAAGATTGCGGGATACAAGGTTAATATATCATAGTCAATCACTTTCCTATATACCAGCAATGAAAAAGGGGGATTGAAATTTAAAACACAATAGAATGTACATTAGCACTCCCCAAATTAGATACTTAGGTAAACATTTAATAAAATATGTTTAAGATCTATATGAAGAAAACTATAAAAACTCTGATGAAAGAAATCAGAAAACTAAACTAATGTAGACGTAGTTCATGTTTATCGATAGGAAGTTTCAATATTGTCAAGATATCAGGTCTTGCAACTTGGTCTATAGATTCAGTGCAGTCCCCCAGCAAGATATTTGTGGACATGGACAAACTGATTCTAAAGCCTATATGGAGAGGCAAAAGACCCAGAATAGCCAGTGCCATACTGAAGGCGAAAAACAAAGTGGGTGGACTGACAGTACCCAGCTTCAAGATTTAACCATAGGATTAGGAACCAAGATGGCGGAGTAGAAGGACGTGCTCTCACTCCCTCTTGCGAGAACACCAGAATCACAACTACCTGCTGGACAGTCATCGACAGGAAGACACTGGAACTCACCAAAAAAGATACCCCACATCCAAAGAAAAAGGAGAAGCCACAATGAGACGGTAGGAGGGGCGCAATCACAGTAAAATCAAATCCCATAACTGCTGGGTGGGTGACTCACAGACTGGAGAACACTTATACCACAGAAGTCCACCCACTGGAGTGAAGGTTCTCGGCCCCATGTCAGCTTCCCAACCTGGGGGTCCGGCAACAGGAGGAGGAATTCCTAGAGAATCAGACTTTGAAGGCTAGTGGGATTTGAATGCAGGACTTCGACAGGACTGGGGGAAACAGAGACTCCACTCTTGGAGGGCACACACAAAGTAGTGTGTGCATCGGGACCCAGGGGAAGGAGCAGTGACCCCAGGGGAGACTGAACCAGACCTACAGCTAGTGTTGGAGGGTCTCCTGTAGAGGTGGGGGGTGGCTGTGGCTCACCATAGGGACAAGGACACTGGCAGAAGAAGTTCTGTGAAGTACTCCTTGGCATGAGCCCTCCCAGAGTCTGCCATTAACCCCACCAAAGAGCCCAGGTAGGCTCCAGTGTTGGGTTGTCTCAGGCCAAACATCCAACAGGGAGGGAACACAGCCCCACCCATCAGCAGTCAAGTGGATCAGAGTTCTACTGAGCTCTGCCCACCAGAGCAACGGTCAGCTCTACCCACTACCAGTCCCTCCCATCAGGGAACTTGCACAAGCCTCTTAGATAGCCTCATCCACCAGAGGGCAGACAGCAGAAGCAAGAAAACTACAATCCTGAAGCCTGTGGAACAAAGACCACATTCACAGAAAGCTAGACAAGATGAAAAGGCAGAGGGCTATGTACCAGATGAAGGAACAAGATAAAACACCAGAAAAACAACTAAATGAAGTGGAGATGGGCAACCTTCCAGAAAAAGAATTCAGATTAATGATAGTGAAGATGATCCAGGATCTCGGAAAAAGAATGGAGGCAAAGATGGAGAAGATGCAAGAAATGTTTAACATAGACCTAGAAGAATTAAAGAACAAACAAACAGAGATGAACAATACAATAACTGAACTGAAAAGTACACTAGAAGGGACCAATAGCAGAATAACTGAGGCAGAAGAACGGAGAAGTGACCTGAAAGACAGAATGGTAGAATTCACTGCTGCAGAAAAGAATAAAGAAAAAAGAATGAAAAGAAATGAAGACAGCCTAGGAGACCTCTGAGACAACATTAAACGCACCAACATTCACATTATAGGGGTGCCAGAAGGAGAAGAGAGAGAGAAAGGACAGAGAAAATATTTGAAGAGATTATAGTCAAAAACTTCCCTAACATGGGAAAGGAAATAGCCATCCAAGTCCAGGAAGCGCAGAGCTTCCCATGCAGGATAAACCCACTGAGACACATAGGAGAAACACGCTGAGACACGTAGTAATCAAACTGACAAAAATTAAAGACAAAGAAAAATTATTGAAAGCAGCTAGGGAAAAATGACAAATAACATACATAAGGTTAACAGCTGATTTCTCAGCAGAAACTCTACAGGCCAGAAGGGAGTGGCATGATATACTTAAAGTGATGAAAGGGAAGAACCTACAACCAAGATTACCCGGCAAGGATCTCATTCAGGTTCGATGGAGAAATCTAAAGCTTTACAGACAAGCAAAAGCTAAGAGAATTCAGCACCACCAAACCAGCTCTACAGCAAATGCTAAAGGAACTTCTCTAAGTGGGAAACACAAGAGAAGAAAAGGACCTACAAAAACAAACCCAAAACAATTAAGAAAATGGTCATAGGAACATACAAATCGATAATTACCTTAAACGTGAATGGATTAAATGCTCCAACCAAAAGACACAGGCTCGCTGAATGGATACAAAAACAAGACCCATATATATGCTGTCTACAAGAGACCCACTTCAGACCTAGGAACACATACAGACTGAAAGTGAGGGGATGGAAAAAGATATTCCATGCCAATGGAAATCAAAAGGAAGCTGGAGTAACAATGCTCATATCAGATAAACTAGACTTTTAAATAAGGGATGTTACAAGAGACAAGGAAGGACACTACATAATGATCAAGGGATCAATCCAAGAAGAAGATATAACAATTATAAATATATGTGCACCCAACATAGGAGCAACTCAATACATAAGGCAAATGCTAACAGCTATAAAAGAGGGAATCGACAGTGACACAATAATAGTGGGGGACTTTAACACCTCACTTACACCAATGGACACATCATCCAAAATGAAAATAAATAAGGAAACAGAAGCTTTAAATGACACAATAGACCAGATAGATTTGTTATTCATAGGACATTCCATCCAGAGACAGCAGATTACACTTTGTTCTCAAGTCCACGTGGAACATTCTCCAGGATAGATCACATCTTGGGTCACAAATCAAGCCGCAGTAAATTTAAGAAAATTGAAATCATATCAAGCATCTTTTCTGACCGCAATACTATGAGATTAGAAATGAATTACAGGGAAAAAAACGTAAAAAACACAAACACTTGGAGGCTAAACAATATGTTACTAAATAACCAAGAGATCACTGAAGAAATCAAAGAGGAAATCAAAAAAATACCTAGAGACAAATGACAATGAAAACACGATGATCCAAAACCTATGGGATGCAGCAAAAGCAGTTCTAAGAGGGAAGTTTATAGCTATACAAGCCTACCTCAAGAAACAAGAAAAATCTCAAATAAACAATCTAGGGCTTCCCTGGTGGTGCAGTGGTTGGGAGTCTGCCTACCGATGCAAGGGACACGGGTTCGTGCCCCGGTCCGGGAAGATCCCACATGCTGCGGAGCGGCTGGGCCCGTGAGCCATGGCCGCTGAGCCTGCGCGTCCGGAGCCTGTGCTCCGCAACGGGAGAGGCTGCAACAGTGAGAGGCCCGCGTACAGAAAAAAAAAAAACAATCTAACCTTACACCTAAAGGAACTAGAGAAAGAAGAACAAACAAAACCCAAAGTTAGCAGAAGGAAAACATGATAAAAGATCAGAGCAGAAATAAATGAAATAGAAACAAAGAAAACAATAGCAAAGATCAGTAAAACTAAAAGCTGGTTCTTTGAGAAGATAAACAAAATTGATAACCCATTAGCCAGACTCATCAAGAAAAAGAGGGAGAGGACGCAAATCAATAAAATTAGAAATGAAAAAGGAGACGTTACAACTGACACCGCAGGAATACAAAGTATCCTAAGAGACTACTACAAGCAACTCTATGCCAATAAAATGGACAACCTGGAAGAAATGGGCAAATTCTTAGAAAGGTATAACCTTCCAAGACTGAACCAGCAAGAAATAGAAAATATGAATAGACAAATCACAAGTAGTGAAATTGAAACTGTGATTAAAAATCTTCCAACAAACAAAAGTCCAGGACCAGATGGCTTCACAGGTGCATTCTATCAAACATTTAGAGAAGAGCTTACACCCATCCTTCTGAAACTCTTCCAAAAAATTGTGGAGGAAGGAACACTCCCAGACTCATTCTGTGAGGCCACCATCACCCTGATACCAAAACCAGACAAAGATACTACAAAAAAAGGAATTACAGACCAATGTCACTGATGAATACAGATGCAAAAATCCTCAACAAAATACTAGCAAACAGATTCCAACAACACATTAAAAGGATCAAAACCATGGTCGAGTGGGATTTATCCCAGGGATGCAAGGATTCTTCAATATATGTAAATCAATCAGTGTGATACACCATATTAAGATATTAAATAATAAAAACCATATGATCATCTCAATAGATGCAGAAAAAGCTTTTGACAAAATTCAACACCCATTTATGATACAAACTCTCCAGAAAGTGGGCACAGAGGGAACCTACCTCAACATAATAAAGGCCATATACAACAAACCCACAGCAAACATCATTCTCAACAGTGAAAAACTGAAAGCATTTCCTCTAAGATCAGGAACAGGACAAGGATGTCCACTCTTGCCACTATTTTTCAACATAGTTTTGGAAGTCGTAGCCACGGCAATCAGAGAAGGAAAAGAAATAAAAGGAATACAAATTGGAAAAGAAGAAGTAAAACTGTCACTGTTTGCAGATGACATGATACTATACATAGAGAATTCTAAGATGCCACCAGAAAACTATGAGAGCTAATCAATGAATTTGGTAAAGTTGCAGGATACAAAATTAATGTAGAGAAATCTCTTGCATTTCTATACACTAATGATGAAAAATGTGAAAGAGAGATTAAGGAAACACTACCATGTACCACTGCAACAAAAAGAATAAAATACCTAGGAATAAACCTGTGTAGGGAGACAGAAGACCTGTATGCAGAAAACGATAAGACACTGATGGAAGAAATTAAAGATGATACCAGCAGATGGAGAGATATACCATGTCCTTGATTGGAAGAATCAATATTGTGAAAATGACTATACTACCCAAAGCAATCTATAGATTCAATGCAATCCCTATCAAATTACATATGGCATTTTTTACAGAACTAGAACAAAAAATCTTAAAATTTGTTTGGAGACACAAAACACCGTGAATAGCCAAAGCAGCCTTGAGGGAAAAAAACGGAGCTGGAGGAATCAGACTCCCTGACTTCGACTATACTATAAAGCTACAGTAATCACAACAATATGGTATTGACACAAAAACAGAAACATAGATCAATGGAACAGGATAGAAAGCCCAGAGATAAACCCACACACCTATGGTCAACTAATCTATGACAAAGGAGGCAGGGATATGCAATGGAGAAAAGACAGTCTCTTCAGTAAGTGGTGCTGGGAAAACTGGACAGCTACATGTAAAAGAATGAAATTAGAACACTCCCTAAAACCATACACAAAAATAAACTCATAATGGATTAGAGACTTAAATGTAAGACTGGACACTATAAAACTCTTAGAGGAAAACATAGGAAGAACACTCCTTGACATAAATCACAGCAAAATCTTTTTTGATCCATCTCCTAGAGTAATGGAAATAAAAATAAAAGTAAACAAATGCAACATAATGAAACTTCAAAGCTTTTGCACAGCAAAGGAAACCATAAACAGGATGAAAAGACACCCCTCAGAATGGGAGAAAATATTTGCAAATGAATCAATGGACAAAGGATTAATCTCCAAAATATATAAACAGCTCATGCAGCTCAATGTTAAGAAAGCAAACAACCCAATCCAAAAATGGGCAGAAGACCTAAATAGACATTTCTCCAAAGGAGACATACAGATGGCCAAGAAGCACATGAAAAGCTGCTCAACATCACTAATTATTAGAGAAATGCAAATCAAAACTACAGTGAGGTATCACCTCACACCACTTAGAATGGTCATCATCAGAATATCTACAAACAACAAATGCTGGAGAGGGTGTGGAGAAAAGGGAACCCTCTTGCAGTGTTGGTGGGAATGTAAATTGATACAGCCGCTGTGGAGAACATTATGGAGGGTCCTTAGAAAACTAAAGCTCGAATTACCATATGATCCAGCAATCCCAGTACTGGGCATATACCCAGAGGAAAGCGCAATTCAAAAAGACACATGCACCCCAATGTTCATTGCAGCAGTATTTACAATAGCCAGGTCATGGAAGCAACCTGCATGCCCATCAACAGACGAATGGATAAAGATGTGGTACATGTATACAATGGAATATTACTCAGCCATAGAAAGGAACAAAATTGTGTCATTTGGAGAGATGTGGATGGATCTAGAGACTGTCATACAGAGTGAAGTAAGTCAGAAAGAGAAAAACAAATATCATGTGTTAACATATACATGTGGAACCTAGAAAAATGGTACAGATGAACTGGTTTGCAGGGCAGAAATTGAGACACAGATGTAGAGAACAAACGTATGGACACCAAGGGGGTGAAAGCCGCGTGGGGGTGGGGATGGTGGCGTGCTGAATTGGACGATTGGGATTGACATGTATACACTGATGTGTATAAAATTGATGACTAATAAGTACCTGCTGTATAAAAAAATAAATAAAAATTCAAAAAAAAAACCCAAAAGACTTAACCATAAAGCTACAGTAATCTAGACAGTATGTTATGGGCAACAGAATATACCAATATATTAATGGAACAGAATAGGGAGCACAGAAATAGACCCACGTAAGTATAGTCAACTGATCTTAGGCAGAGGAGCAAAGGTATACAGTGGAACAGAAATAGTCTTTTCAACAAATGATTCAGGAACAACTGGACATCCACATGCAAAACAAAAGATTCGTGACATAGACCTCATACCCTTCACAAAAAAGTAACAGAAAATGGATCATAGACCTAAATGTAAAATGCAGAACTCTAAAACTCCTAGAAGGTGACATGGGAGAAAACACAGATGACCTTGGGTATGGTGATTACTTTTTAGATACAACAAGAAATCCATGATCCATGAAAGAAATAGTTGATAAGCTGGACTTTATTAAAATTGAAAATTTCTGCTCTACAAAAGACAATGCCAAAGGAATGAGAATAGCAGCCTCATACTGGGAAAAAATATCTGCAAAAGACACATCTGATAAAGGACTCTTATCCAAAACGTACTTTGAACTTTTAAAACTCAACAGTAAGAAAATGAAAAACCCAATGAAAAAAAATAGAAGACCTGAACAGACATTTCCCCAAAGAAAATATACCCATGCCAAATAACCATATAAGAGGATGTTAATCAACATCATACATCAATTGGGAATTGCGGATTAAAATAACAATGAGATATCTCTGTACACCTGTTAGAATGGCCCAAATCCAGAACACCATGGATGTCAGGTGCCAGTGAGGATGTGGCACAATGGGGACTCTCCTTCATTGGTGGTGGGAATGCATAATGATACAGCCACTTTTGAAGACAGTTTGGAAGTTTCTTATAAAACTGAACACACTCTTACCATACAATTTGGCAGTTGTACTCCTTGCTATTTACTCGAGTGAGTTGAAAACATATGTTCACACAAAAACCTACACATGAATGTTTATAGCAGCTTTATCCATAATTGCTAAAACTTGGAAGCAATCAAGATGTCCTTCAGTAGGTGACTAGATAAATAAACTGTGGTACATCCAAACAGTGAAATAGTACTCAACATTAAAAAGAAATGAACTATCAAGACATGAAAAGAAATGGAGGAAACTTAAATACATAAAACTCAGTGAAGAAAGCCAATCTGAAAAGACTACATACTGTATGATTCCAACTGTGTGACATTCCGGAAAAGCCAAAACTGTGGACACAATCAAAGGATCAGGGGTTAGTGGTGGGGAGGAATGAGTAGGTGGAGCACAGAGGATTTTTAGGGCAATGAAACTGCTCTATATGATATTGTCATGGTGGGTACATGTCATTACACATTTGTCAAAGCCCACAGAATGAACAAGAGTGAACCCTAATGTGAACTGCGGACTTTGGGTGATAATGATGTCTGTGTAGGTTACTGATTATAACAAATGGAACCTTCTGGTGTGGGAATTTAATAGTGACTGTGTGTATGTGAGGATAAGGGTGGATATGAGAAATCTCTCTACCTTCCTCTCCATTTTTCTGTCAGCCTGTAGCTGCTCTTGAAAAAGTTTATCTAAGAATCCTATAAATTTTTTATAAATGCAGTCAGCATGCATTTATAATCTCCTTCATTTCTTCCTTTTCTATCTTCATTTTTCTTTCACTTCTGTCCTCCCTCCATCCTCTTATTTTTCTATTGTCCCTTAATTGCTTTGCTAAACAAAGGAGGGAAGATGGATGGATGGATGGATGGGTGAGTCGATTTGGCACTAGTATACATTTTTCTTAAGGGTATGAGGTTTAAATATTATTAAAAGGAAGGTAATCATCATCAAAACAAATTATATATTTCGTGCATATTTTCTCCACTGCTGAGCATATAATAATGTATATTTCATTAAGAGTGACTCACTCATTACTCTGAAATTTGAAAGCCACTATTTTATCTATCTTTACCAAGCACCATTTTTATTCACTTGTTCTTTCCAAACTCAAGGTAGATGTCTGTCTTTATGAATCAGTGATTTTCAGAGTATGCAAATTAATGAGATACCCACCCAGCAGACCACCTTTGTAAATTAAAACATTTGAACATGGAAACCAGGAAGGAAATCTCTTGTGATCACACATAACCATAAAATAGGTGAGAGGCCAGGTGGAATACTGATGTAATTGACAAACAGTTGTAAAGATTCTTTTCCCCTATAATTTTCATGTATTACTACAAAGACTTTTTCACACAGCTGCTTGGTTCAGAGGACCTTCATGTTCATGTGTCTTGTAGTATCACTTAGGATATTCTAAGTGACCTGTTGCTAAGTTTAATTTACACCGTCGGTATGATTTGTAAAGATTTTTTTCTTCAAGGGTCACTTAGGAAATCTCAATATGGGTTGCCTCTTCCTCCACCCCTTTTTCTCCGTACTTTCTACCACTTTCTACTGTACTAAAGCCAAATTCCCCTTCGTTCTGTCAGACGGAATAGTTGAGATGATCTTCTGTCGAGTTAGTGTGAAGAAGCCGAAGGACTTGAGTATATTATTTTCGCATCAAAATAAGGTTAGAATTTCCATGGAAAAGAGAAGAACACCTTCATTTCAGAACATGGCCCCAGTTCTGCTTTGTGCAGAGGGATCTTCTTTGGCAATCCTTTACAACCCATTCTGGCTCAAAAGAGAAATTGCCTTTACTTAAGAGTGTCAGGTTTGTTAACAGCAGGTGTTTCAAAGAATTCTTAGAATCAAAGAACGCAATCTTATTATATTAGCAAATTTCTGCTCTGCAGAGGGTTATACAACCATCTCCAGCTTTCAGTGCATTAAAGGAACTTTGAGATATCATGATATGGAAATTAATGACTTATACGTTTTTTAAACTTTATTTTTTATGACAGTGTATATTACAAAACCAGAAAGAATAATGTAATAAACCCAGTGTACCCTCTCACATCACCCAGCTTCATCACTGTCAGCATGTGACCAGTTTTGTTTCATTTTTACCTCTAGTCACTAGACACACACACACACACACACACACACACACACACACACACACATTCACAGGATTATCTTAAAACAAATGCCAGATGTCGTATTTTATCCATAAATATTTTAGGATATATCTCTTCAAAAGCAAGACTATTTTTTATTTTTTTTAATTAATTTTTTTTGGCGTATATTTGCTTTATAATGTTGTGTTAGTTACTGTTGTACAGCAAAATGAACCAGTTATACATACACGTCTATCCACTCTTTTTCAGATTTCCTTCCCATTTAGGTCACCACAGAGCATCGAGTAGAGTTCCCTGTGCTATACATAGGTTCTCGTTAGTTGTCTGTTCTATATATAGTCGTGTATATGTCCATCTCAATCTCCCAATTCATCCTACCACCCCGCTTTCCCCCCTTGGTAACCGTAAGTTTGTTTTCTACACCTGTGACTCTGTTTCTGCTTTGCAAGTTCATCTGTACCATTTTTCTAGGTTCCACATGTAAGCGATATTATATAATGTCTGTCTTTCTCTTTCTGACTTACTTCACTCTGTATGACAGTCTCTAGGTCCATCCATGTCACTGCAAATGGCATTATTTCATTCCTTTTTATGGCTGAGTAATATTCCATTGTATATATGTACCACATCTTCTTTATCCATTCCTCTGTCGATGGACATTTAGGTTGCTTCCATGTCCTGGCTATTGTAAATAGTGCTGCAGTGAACATTGGGGTGCATGCATCCTTTCAAATTATGGTTTTCTCCAGATATATGCCCAGGATTGGGGTTGCTAGGTCATATGGTAGCTCTATTTTTAATTTTTTAAGGAACCTCCATACTGTTCTCCACAGTGGCTGTACCAGTTTACATTCCCACCAACATATGGTCACTATTGTTGGATTTTTTTTTTTTAAACATAACCACAGTGCCATTGTCATCACATACACACACACACCCCAGAAGTTAACTAATCTCTTATATAAACAAATACCTGGTCAGTGTTCAGGCCACACCAATTTTCTCATTTCTTTTTAATAGATGTACTTGAATCAAGACCTACTTTATATCCACACATAGTATTGGTTGATGTATCTCTAAAGTGTCTTATAATCTATAGGTTTCCCTTCCCTCTTTTTTTCTCATCACCTGTTTGTTGATGAAACCATGTCATTTATCCAGTGAATTCTCACATTTGAGGTTTTGCTAATTGCATCCCATGCTGCTGTTCACCATGAGCCTCTAATCCTGCGTTTTCTGGAAACCAGTCGTTAGATTGAGTGGCTTGATTGAGTTCAGGTCTGATTTTCTGGGGCAGGAACACAGTAGAGGCAGTGCTGTTGTCCCCTCACATCTCAGAGGAAGCATGTGGCATCTCGTGGTCTCCCTCTGATGGTCTTTGCTGTCTGTATTAAAGGAATCCAGTGACTCTGGCCACGCTCAGGACCACTCTCCGTGCCAGACTGAGCCTGTCCTGGGTGTGTCACTCGAATGCTTCCTGTCTTCAAGGAGCTCATGGTCCTGTTGGAGCAGAGACAACTCATCATGGAACTGCACAGATAGTCATGTACCACCTCTGTGGTTATCAGAGGACGTGACTCCCAAAACAGTGGTTCCCAAGCCTGTCTGGCCGATCTTTGAAATTATCTCGAGGGGCTTTTTGAAAAATACAAATTCTCAGACCTTGTTCTAGTATATTCTGATTCAACAAGACTAGGGTGGGATCCAGGAATCTGCTGGGGAAAGATGAGACTGGTGTGGGCGTAGACAGGGAAGGAAAAGCCAGACCCTAAAGCCGTCTTCGTGACTTTGGACCTGAACCACAGGACAGGGAGGGGCCCATGGAGTGCTTTAAGCAGAGGAGTGGAGGGATGAGATTTCACTACTGTGGAGAGAATGGCAGGAGCAGGGAGGCGGAGGCAGGAAGAGCAATGGCCAGGCTATTACTGTCTCCAGATAAGACGTGACGGTGGCCTGAAGGAGGATGCGATGGCAGTTGGGGTGGAGGAAAGTGGAAGGATTAGAGAGATACACCGGAGCTAGAGTCAGCATGACTGGCCACTCAGTTGAATGAGAGCTGAGGGCAGTGATGAAATGAGCATGTATGCCCAAGACCCTCAGCATTAATCTTAACAAGACGGTGAGATTTAGTATTAAATACATCTGTGAATTCTGCATTTCTACACGCAACTCATGGTACTGAAATAGTGCTTTTTTTTTTTTTTTTACCACTTCACTAACTTAGGGTTTGGAAGCTGTATTAGTCAGTATTCTCCAGAGGAGCAGAACCCAGGATGTGTACGTGGGAAGAGATTTGTTATAAGGAGTTGGCTCATGCAGTTATGGAGGCTGAGAAGCCCCAAGATGTGTAGTCGGCAGGCGGAGATCAGGGAGAGCAATGGCGTGGGTCCAGTCCGAGCCCAAAAGCCTGAGAACCAGGAGAGCCGGTGATGTGAGTTGCATTCTGCAAGTTGACGTTTCCATTTAAGCCCAAAGACAGGAAGGACTGCTGTGCCAGCTCAGCGCAGTCAGGCAGGAGTTCCTTTTACTCGGAGAGCATCTGCCCTTTGGCTCAGCCGAGTGGATGGGGCCCACCGACGTGAGGGAGGACAGTGTGCGCCACTCGGTCTGTTGACTCAAATGTTCATCTCCTCCAGAAACAGCCTTACAGACACACCGGAATGACGTTTGACCAAATATCTGGGCACCTCGTGGCCCAGCCCAGTCGACACGTAAAACTAACCACGACAGAAGCCATTTCCGTTCACCCCAGATACAGCTGCAGTGGTAATTTTTCCATTTTTGAGGCTTTTGATATTCTAATATCAGTCCCACCTCATGTGCAGTCCCCATTAAATCAGTAACATCTGTCATCTTCCTGGTGCCCGTGTTCGCCTACAAGGTGTTTGGGGGCTTGACAAATACAAGAGATTCTCCAGCTCTTTCCTCCTTATGGAAATAGCATCAGATGAAAGGAACGCGTCGCAGCTCAATACGGCAAGCTTAAGAGCTGGGCGTGCTCCGCTGTGGAGTTCAGTACAGAACATTTTTCATTTCCTGGGGTTACTTTTAAAAGCAAAATGAAACGAAGCTTGAATATTGCCGAGTTAAACCACAGCTGGAGGATTGTTCCTGCTCTCCTCCTAGATACAGCGAGGCATCGCTATTTGTTTTCTTGTATTAAATGTCTCCCTGCCTCTTTAACAGAAGCAGGCATCACGAGCGGCATGGATGCATGGGGCAGGCGGCCTGGGCTCCCTCCTCCGTCGCCCGTACCTGGAGGTAGCTTGGCCCGCCTTGCTCGGACACAGGTGTGAGCCCCCAGTTCCTGCCGCCCCTGCCAACTCACATTCATGCTGCAGCACGGCAGGCATGGGGAGGAAGGGTCTTCTAAACCGAAGCACTTAATTAGCTCCTGGGCCCCAGGGGGAGTGTCAGATGGAAACACAGCTAAAAGTGGAGGGAAGGAATAGCCGTGATGGATGGTGGAAGGAACACCTGCCTCCTTCCGGTGATGCCAAGTTACTAAAATTGTTTTGGAATTAGTGACTCTTTCGAGTCATGTGTACGATAGTGTCATGTTTATATCAGTAATTTCTAGCAGTGTTCGTGTTTGTTCAGTTAGACTTGCTCGTTGCTGCCAGAAGCTGCTTTTTCTTTTCCCCCAGTGCACACATTGCCCTGGGTGTAGATAAAGGGGTGTCCCCGTGAGGTTCTAGTCCCTTCCTGGGAACCAGATTGTCCTTTAGGGCCCCTGATTGTGTTGTTGTAGATGCATCACAATTGTGTTAGTCGTCACGTGAGGAGGAGACATGCAGTGATAAATTATTAATTACAAATAGGGTAAAGCATGATCTGATAAGATATAGATTTAACTATAGATTATATTATGTGGATATAATTATAGGCAGTTATAAGCATAGTTATATAGGTGAATATAAACATAGGTTATAGCTGTATAAGTAATAAGTGTAGAGATGTCAGTTTTTGATATAATTCAATATTGTGTATAGATATAATTCTATAGATAGAGTTATGTAAGAGAATAAAGTAAGAGTCCACTCTTAAAAACAGAAAGCACAGGAGCTCCTGGAAGTGACTGCAGAGCAGCCCAGGCCCGGGGCTCTGCCCTGGCAGCCGTCCCGGCTTCTCCTGCCGAGATGCCACAGTCCCGCTTGGTGGGTGTCAGCTGAGACCGTGGTGGGGTGGGGAGCTCACGGGCGCCTCTCTGTCTTCTGAGTGCTGTGCAGTCATTTGATGATAGATTCACTTAGGCCCAGTGCGTGAGCCACATTTGCCTGAGTTATCGCCTAAGGTTGCAATAAAACTTGTATTTAAAGTCCTTTAAAAATGCCTGTTGAGCCTTAGGAAAATAATGAGTAAGCTTGCTGCGTAATCAGAAAGTCCTCATCAGAAAGCCATACGCTAAAGACACAGTGAGAGCGCTTGGGAGGAGAAGCAGCTGAGCCGAGAGCAGAGACCGACTGCGCATCCCTGGCTCCCAGCGTGGGTAGCCTGGGCCGCCGAACTGGGCCCCCTCCTTACAGCCACGGCCAGGGTCCCCTCCATCACCGCCAGCCCCAGGCCCGTCCCACAGCTGATACATGCCGTGTGCTGTTCCCTGGCCCCTGACCCCCTGGGACACTGGCCGCGGCCTGGCAGTTCCAGCCTGTGCCGGTGGCATCCCCTGGGGTCTCTCAGCTCTTCCCTCTCGGCCTCCTCCAAAGCCAACGCCAGTCCGGGGCCGGAGGGAGGTGAGGCTCTGGAGGGAGCACAGGGAGGGTTGCAAGTCTCTGGGTGAACCTGCCGGCCTCCCCTCCTTTCCAGGGACGATGCGAAGCACAGTCTCCATGTTCTCAGAGTCCCCAGCAGGACTGGCCCAGTCGTGCACAGTGGTGACCTGCTCGGCAGCACCCCCCTGCGTTGGCTTTTCTCTCTCTCTTGCTTTCCCACCCCTTTGCTTCTGTGTCCAAGATCACCCCCAAATAAGTGACCCCAGTCTCTGCTCTCAGAGGATCTCAAACTGCTCTTATGGGTTGGGTGTATATCCTTCCTGACCATTTTGCTGTGTGTGTGTATGTGTGTAAGAGAGAGAGAGAGAGAACCTATTGCTCTTTTGTGTGTGTGTATATAGTTTTTGAAACTTTGTTTTAAATCAGTTATGGATGTGCTGGAGTAAGCCTGGGTCACACCAACCGGACCTCCCTTCTCCATCCTCCTTTGATGTCTCTCCAGGTGTTTCCCCTGCTTCCTGTGCTCCGTGTTTTCCTCTTTCTTGACTTACTCCCTCGTTTTGATGGAGCACATCCCTAGTAGTTTCCTAAATAAGAATGGGCGTGTAGGAGGTACATTTCTAGAGACACGTCTGTTGAGGTCTTTCTTCACCCTCCCCCTGGCTGGATAGAATATATTAGTTGGAAACCATTTCGTTCTGTAGTTCAGAGGGGCTGCTTCTTTGTTTTCTGATTCCACTGCTGCTGTCAAGCGGTTCAGAGCCATTTCGATTCCTGATCCTTTGGATGCGACGTGATTCTGTCTCTCTCTCTCCCTCCCTCCCTCCCTCCCTCTGTCCCCAGCGTTCAGAGAGCCCACGGTTCTTCTGCTTGGTGATTGCCCTTCCTTCTGTAGGCTTCTATCTGCGTGGACTCTCTCACATCCTTCATCTCTGGGAGATTTTTGTGATCATTTCCTCTTTTAAGGTTTTTCCGTTTCTTTCTGGAATCCCATTTGCCTGTGCTGAGCCTCCTGGCCTGTCCCCCTCTCATTTTCCTCTCCTCTGCTTTCCATTTCGCCCTCCTTACCTAGTCCTTCCCTGCAGATGGTTTGAGAAGCATTGTGCTACATGTCCCACCTCACCCTGCCTTCCCTTGCTTTAACGTTCCGCTGGTTACTTTTGTATCTTCTAGTGTTGCTGTAAAGCTGAAGGCCTAAATTCTTGCTTCCGGAAATAGTCAATTTTGTTTATTTCCAATGAGGTCAGCGTGGCTCCTCTTCATACATTTTCTTTGCTGCAGCAGCCCGAAAGGCACGATCAGAATTCTTCCTGCGCTTTTGTTTGAGAACTGCTGTCTCTGTCCTGTCGCCACCAAGTTTTCTGCTCACTGTTTATATCAGCATTGGGGAATTATCTTTTCTCTCCTATGAAGCCCCTCCCAGTTGGCGTTAGGCTTTCCTGAAGATGCTTCAGTTCCCTTCACTCCATTCGTTCAGCTTTGTCTTCTAGGTAAGTCGTGCTTTTCTTAGATGAAAGGTGCTCATCGTGGCCTGTGCCAGCCAACCTCCACACCCTCCTTCGTTGCCTTCGTAAACTGCATCTTTATTTCTAAATTCCGCCAGCTACTTTTTTCCCTTGAAAAAAATTTTCCCTTTTCTCTTCTATACACTCCACATACATTTCATAGTGGTAATGAAGCAGCGTTGTTGCAGCCCTTAGAGACAATATTTGGGGGGAACAAATGGAGAAGAACATCAGTTTGTTCCAATTCCATATGACTTTTTATCTTTATTGTTTGCCCTTGTAAAACTCCCATCCATTTTTAGATAGCTTTATTTTTATTCCCAGCAGTTCACTGCAATGTGTTTACATTTACATATATAATAGTCATTCCAGGCAAGCAGGAAAAAACCAAAACTTTCTTTAGTCTGTTTTCTAATTGAGATCACCTGTCTCAAAATTGCTAATCAAAGATGAAAATGTCAGTAAATGAAGCCATCGCCTTTTTCTCAATGGATTTTTTTAACCAGCTGGCAGCGGAAGCTGGTGGGTCATAAGGCTCGTACTTGAGGCTCTGCAGTGAGTGCTGTGGGCAGCGAGGGGCCCTGTCTGCTCTCACCATCTCCACAGTCTGGGGTATTTATTCTTCTCGGTACATGTTGTTGCGATTCCCCTTTCCTTTCCCATTTATAGTGCTATCTTCCAGTTCACAAAAATTGCATTTATTTGAAGTTTCTCATTTGCAAGAATCTGGCTATAATAATTCAGGTAATAGCGCGGTCCCTATGAACTGACCTTCCTTACTTGGAAAGGCAGTTTTCTTACGGCAGAGTCTGCAGATGTCACGTTAGCCCATCGATTCTTCGATTAAATGGCCCCATCGCTTTCTGCAGGATCCCCTCGCTGGTGAGATTTCTTTTTGATCCGTAAGATCTTTCCACCCACATTTTGTCAGTACTTTTTAACTTTCACTGCCCAGCCCTGCGGTTGAAAACAGTCATGGATGTTACAGGTTTGGACGACTGAAAGACTGATGCTTACAAACTCTTGGGGTTCATTTGGCGTCTCACACAGCCAGACACGAGTGTCCAGAAGAACACATGTCATCATCCTCCTGGTTGGCAGCATCCCTCACTTCTCTTCTGCAGCAGCTTCTCAGATTTTAAGAGCTGTCCAGGACAGTTTTAAACGTTTCCAAAGTTTGGCTTTGAATTATAAGTTGATGTGTTGGATGTCGTTCTCTATAGTAAATAAGTAAATATCCCTTGTTTGAGAGGAAGAAGGTACCGTAAACCCATGACATTTTGCTACAAGCTAAGGTCCTAAGGAAAGAAAACTCATGCCTTTGTCAAGATCTAATTACCTAATGGCCGTCTTGGTGTCAGTCATCTAATGGAGACTGTCTTTCAGGAAGTACACGGATTCAATGTCTATATTTTTTAACTTAGATGCTTAATTCTGTAGATAATATCTGTTTGGTAAAGGAATTTATTTTCATTTCCCTATATAAAATACAGATCTATCCTTTTTGAAAGTCAGAGGTGTTACATTTAGAGAAGTTTTGATCTGGCTTTTCTCCCATCCTCCACCTTCCCTGACCTAGTGCAGCCTCAGCCATTGTCCCCTGTGAAGGGGATCATTGGTGCAGATAATCCAAATCCCCAGCTAATCCTCTCTGTGGGGCAGGGTCACAGGCCCACCACTCGGGGCCACGGTCCTCTTCACACCTGGGGCGCGACCGCAGCTCTCCCCGCGGCGTAGGGCCGGGTGGACCCCGAGGAGTAACTCCCGAGGCAGGAGGATAACCTGCCAGGCAGATAGTCCCACAGGGATCATCAGGAACCCCTGGTCCAGAGAACAAAAAAGGGGCAGTGGGTCTTTCCCCCCCAGAGTCTCTGGAGCTTACCCTCTTACCCTGAATTCAGGGTCTCAGTGTTACTCAGTGATGGCCCAGTTCAAGGCCAGCCAAGGCGCACTTGCCATCGATACACAGATGACCTTAGGTCAGACTCGAAAGGGAAGGATCGTTCTGCTCACCCACAGGCATGGCCGGTGGAAAGGGACGAGATCGTCATTCCGGGTTCCCGAAGCATCGCACTGCATCCAGCTCCTGGGTTCCACTAGAAGGGAGACTTTGGGATGCCAGTAATTCTTGTGCAACCGCTTCTTGATTCTCAAGTGTTTTAGGACCTGGTTCTTTAAGTGCATTGTAGCCAGGAGGTGCCACACACAGCAAGATTCTCATTTGAACATCTGTCAGTCATGTTGGTTTACTGGGAGCTGTCCTTTTCTCTCCAAATGTCAGGAACCTCTTTGAAGGTTTATACAGTGCTGGGAGGAATCATGAACTTAGAAACAAAGAAAAGAATAGGGTTTTTGGTTTGTTTCTGTTTTTGTTTTCCCCCCAGATGGCACTTTACAGAATTTCAGTATCCAAAATGTATCTTAAAATGATCTTTCATGTGACTGAATTGATGCAATCTCATGATAAAACTTAAAGGCTAAGGAGTTGCTTCTTGTGGATGAGCAGGGAAAGTGATTTTTTTTTGACATAGAATCTACTCCTGGTGAAGGTCTTTTATACTTGGAATCTACAACAAGGGAAATGTATGGATTTTTATCTATGATTTGTAGCTTTTTGGTTTCACATATTTTCAGAGTATCTTCAATCTCTGAATCCTGATTTATGAATGGTGAGTCATGCTTTTTGTTTTTTTAAAGAAGACTAGTGGATTTGAAACTACACTAGAACTAAAATTTACCATTTATTTAATAACATTTTCAATGGAAATGGGAATAATCTCTTAGAAATAGTTTCCTCTTATGTTCCTATATTTAAAGGATTAATTTTTGAAATTGGTGCTAAGGAACTTGTGTTGCAGATTTGCTTTGTGCTTTCAGTAAAACGCAGTGAATAATATAATCAGACAGAAGTTTAGCCTTCGTCAAGGCTTAAGCTGAATTCTCTCTATAACCCGTAGACAAGAGGTTTCCAAGGGGCTATTTGAACACCTTTATTATTTTAAAAAAAGTAAATTCTTACAATAAGTAAACATCATTGCTATTTCCAACCATTATGGGATAAATAAGGTCATTTTTTATGTTAAATTATAAAATTGAAATGTAAAATTCCCAGCAAAGCATTTACTTAAAAAAAGATCTTTCAGAGGATAGTTAACTTACCTGCTATAGTTAGATTTTTTATTTTTAATATGATTCTCCATTTTGAAAAACATGTTAAATCTTCCTTCCTTTAAAGTAACCCTTGAAATAAAGGGTCTGCCAGTATCTGCTATGAGGTGACTTTGGAAAAAACATTCCAGATTCTTGCTGTCCTCTACTTTCCTTTGAAGGGGAAAACATTAAAGTCAAATACCTCATGCTTTAAGCCCATGTGTTTCTAAACATCCGAAAGAGGAGAAAATTAACATATTTGCCCATGAACTACCAGAGGACAAAGCTGTGTAGATAATAGTGTCAATGACTTAATAAATACTCACTGTGAATTGGGCCCTGCTCGAAGCACTTGACAGACAGCAGCTCATTTAATATTCTGATCCTTAAAAGATAGTCCGGGGGCTTCCCTGGTGCGGTTGAGAGTCCGCCTGCTGATGCAGGGGACACGGGTTCGTGCCCCAGTCCGGGAGGATCCCGCATGCTGCAGAGAGGCTGGGCCCGTGAGCCATGGCCGCTGAGCCTGCGCATCCGGAGCCTGTTGCTCCGCAGCGGGAGAGGCCACAACAGTGAGAGGCCCGCGTACCGCAAAAAAAAAAAAGATAGTCCGATGAGGAAGCAGAGGTGCAGAGGCATTCGGGGACTTTCTGTCCCTGTGCTGTAAGGTCCCCGCACCCAGCGTGGTGGCTGCAGAATGACTGAGTGCCCAAGGAGCTGGCTTGCATAGCAGAGTTGGACTGCAGCAGCCATGTGGTCTCAACGGCCGAGGTGTGTCTCCAGGGCTCTCTTCCAACCTCCCCTCCGTGCTGAGGGTGTTGAGTTGCTCTGCATCTGTGTTTAGCCGGTTACCAATCTCTTACAAAGATCCAGTAAGCAAAAATCAAAGAACCAGAGTGAGCCCTGGGGACTGGGTTCCTCCCAGCATTCTCCCATATTTTGCTTTAACCGAACAAAGTCGACAGCGGGGTCTGTGAGCCAGTCTGGAAGCTCTTCGCCTCCTACCCCCTCACAGCTGACAAGTGGTGTCGCTTCCAGCTCACAGGTACACCATACACTGAACTCCTCTCTCCTCCTTTGTGAGACGAAAAGATGGGACTGCTCGTGACTTGTGCTCTGGAGGAAAGCTTAACCAGCTTCTTAGTCCTCGCAGACCTTGGCCTTTCTGATGTGGCCTGTTCTTTTGTGGGGTTTCACCCTGACCCTGCTGGTTGGCCAGGCTGGGTCATCAGGATCGTTGAAGCCGCTTAATACCCCAAGCAAGAACGTCAACCTGTAAAGATTGAATATTACATGGACTTGAAATGCACATCCCTTATAAAAATTTTAAAGCTTGCTGGATTTTATTAGAATATGTGAACCAGACTGAGTATATTAAATTTATGAGTCCAATTGATGCAGTACCATAATAATTCAATATAATATGCTTATGTCATTAAACTCATAAAGAAGAGTCTCTGAATAGCTGTAATGAATAGTTCAGATTCTGTAATCACAGAGTAGCCTTTTCACCCTGATGAATTTTAAGTGGGAACACTCAGAATTCTATATATCAGGAAATAAATGCCATATTTCAAATGATTACTTATTCCAAGTATTTACTGTAAAACCTAGGACAGAAAAGAAATGCCCGGAAAGACAGAATTATTATTAGAAATACAGAAAAGTCGGAAGAGGTTGGCATGAAGCATAAATCAGAAACCAAAGAAACTTTATTCTGCTTTGACTAATATCATTTATTCCCTCATCTCTTACCTTGTTCCCAAATACGTGTGTCTCGGTCATCTATCGCCGAGTAATAAACTACCCCAAAACTTAGTGCTTTAAAGAAACTACCACTTGATTACTTATGATGCTGTGGTTCTGGAACGTGGGCAGGGTGGTGGAACCAGCCGCTGGGTGGTTCATCTTTTCCAAGGGTCTCTGTCAGGTCTGGCCACTTGTATGGCTGCATTCAGATTACAGCTCCACTAAGGACTGGGCTCAGCTGGGGTACTGGAACCTGCAAGGTGACCTCTTCACTCTAGGCATTACCTCCAGTGCATTCTCTTGGTTAAAACAAGTCACAGGCTCCACCCAGAAGGCCTGGCAGGACTCCATGGATCAGAGAGAAGAGAGGCTGCCGGAGCACAGTGCTGGACCCCCGGTCTGAGACCTGGTTGAGAGCTGATCCGCGGGCAGAGCCTTCCAGAAGCGTGTCCCCCACGCTGAACAGTGCACAGTCCAATGCTGCTGGACCACTGGCCGTGCCCCAAGCTCTGCTGCCCCACCACGAGGCTTTGTACACGCTCTGCCCTCTGCCGGGAACAGGCTTCCCTCAGCATCTTCCCCTGCTTGATTCTTTCCCACCCCTCAGGTCTCGGCATAAATGTCACCAGTTCCCAGGACGAGGCTGGCTGCCTTTCCTAGTGCTCCAAAAGCATCTCATTCCTGTTTTCTTGGAGCCACATTTTAATTCCTGCTTTTCCTGCCCACCTCCCTGAAAGGCCTTCGCGTTACTCAGGACGGAAATGAGGCTCGTCCGTTACTGAATCCACAGCAGTGCCGACAGGAGGAAAGCTCTCAGTAAATATTTGTTGGATTCATGAATGGGGTCTGAAGAGAGGCGTCCACAGAGAATAATCCGTGATTCAGCCCCTAAAGGACAAGCAGGGTTTAGACGATGGAAGCACAGCACCAGTAAGAATGACTCTGAAGCACTGCTGCCTGTGGTACGGGCAGCCCAGGCACCCTGGAAGGGCAGGCTCCGGGCCTGTCATATTCAGCGCTGGACATCCAATACCCACACGCTGCTTCGTGGGGAGCAGGTGTGCAGTAACCGTGCAGAGGATGAGTGATCTGCCTGAATCAAACTGTCCCAAGTTTATCAGAGTGTGAGGACATTTGGGGGCATGTTGGGAAAGGAACCCAGCATCTCCACCAGCTGATCCAGTGGAGACAAATTTTAGGATTCCTAAATATTCAGAGAGAAGTGTTCAGACTAGAACGTATGGGAGCTTAGAACTGGGAAGACTCAACGGGGTGAATAGTATCGACCTGCCTGGGTCAATTCATAACACTTGGCCAGTGGTGACCAGACCTCTCTGGGGTCTAGAAATATCCCAGTGTGCCTCCATCCAGGCCGGATCCATCTTCCGAGCCCACCAGTCAATGATGAAGCCTCCAAGTACTGCAAGGTAAATGAAACCTCTAAGTCTTATTGGAATGAGAGTTGTCTTTAAGCTGCCACCATGGCTAATGACTTCTGGAAATGAGGAATGCCATTGAACTGTCTTCCCTGTTAATATGTCACAGTGGAAAGGTGGCTCAAGCCCTATTACATTTTTAAAGAACATTTCAATTTTAATAATTTCAATAGCTTTAAATTAAATTATGGATTGATGTTAAAATTCTGTAAAATGAAGAGAGCTCCACAACAATGAGATGTCCGGAAAATCATTAGGATGACATGGCTGGGGTGAAATATTGCTGGTGTTACAGTAGGTTACAGTTACAGCCGTGAGCCCTATTAAAACGGAAACTTTCTAATAACATAAAATGGTCATGACTTTATCCCCCTGCTAATTAAAATAGAAGGAAGCCAAAAGATAAAAAGGTAAGGTCTTTCAAATGCTTCTGAGGCCCTATTCTCATTCCCATCTCTTATACACACATACACACACACACGCGCGCGCGCGTGCGCGCACGTGGTGGTTGATTGAAATTCAAGGTAGATTCTGAGAGCCTACATGATAGGGGTGTGAACAGCCCCAGAGAGAGGGGCTGCTTTTACATTTACATTCACACCTTACGTTGCAGGCTTAAAGGATTTTCCTCAAGAATTTCGAGGACTTTCTCCCAATTTGAAGAGCCAGTCGTTTTGTCAGCCTCTTTCTTACAGCCGTCGAACTTGGCTAAGTCCCTTGAGATCTCAGTCTTCTCATCTGTAAACAGAGGATCCACACACCTGTCTTCCTTTTCCCCAGTGTGTCTCAGGGGTCATAGGAGCTCCTGAGCCAGGAAAGGCACTTTGTATCAGTACCAAGTACCGGCAGACCCACAGCCAGGTTCAAGGCCCGTCATAATCTCCTTTAGCCCTACTTTTCCCCAGGCTGAGCCCTCCACACGCTGGCCTTTCTCCCTGTTCACATCCTTCGCTGAGCGTGGGTACCACACACCTTCCCTCCTTTCCCTGATCTCAAACATTCCTTTCCTTCCAGATCCCAGACTTGGAAGGGAATGGCTGCAAGATGGGAGCGGCCACACTGTTTAACGCCCTGCTGAGCTCCCAGGTTTTTGCCTGGACGGGCTGTAGAGCACGTGGTCATCCCTATGAGCAGACTAGCATTTTATCCAGAAGTTCCCAAGTTGAAAGGAAAAACCCAGCAGAGGCTACCGGAAGGCCAGCTTTTACCCAGGTTATTCCAGAAACTCAAGTACTTTTCCTTTCTTTCATATAGTAGGTCACACGTGAATCATGTTAATATTATGACCTTCGTCAAGAATGTCTAAAGTGAAGTAGCATGTAGCAACACATTATATTTTTCACTTTTTCCCCTTAATGCAGTGTGTCGATTGAAGTGCCAGGCTAAAGCTCTAAAATAATTGACTAAATTCTTGCTGAATTGCCCTGTGTTGCTGTAGGGAGTGTGTTTTGCCTTTCAGAACTCATTAACACAGCCAACAGACCATATTAGTCTGTGTTTTGGTTCAAAGATTAATAATGTTTGGTGGTTATGTTTTGAAATGGTGTTGGAATTTTAAAAATTGGCCCCTGTGTGTATCTGGGTTTGGGGCAGGAGGCTTCCAGCTGACTGCTTGGGTGGGA
The DNA here is from genome assembly GCF_005190385.1 of Monodon monoceros. Taxonomy (NCBI): domain Eukaryota; kingdom Metazoa; phylum Chordata; class Mammalia; order Artiodactyla; family Monodontidae; genus Monodon; species Monodon monoceros. The sequence continues at coordinate 41,819,916 of NW_021703769.1, read as the reverse complement.
ATGGACCTCTGGGATGCACTGACCCATCTGAAAACCTCTTAGGATTGACCTCTTCCTAAGAGAAGTGCCCTGGGCAGATGCCTTAATCCCACAACAGACTGGCCCCCCAGGAGTTGGGTGTGGTGTAGATGGAAGGCTTCCTCTGATTCCTGATGGGTACCTGCCAACACCCCAGGGGACTGTCAGTTAACTTTCTGGCAAACAGTAGAAAATGACTTCGTAATCCCACTTCCTTACAAAGACCACAGACAGAGTGGGCAGATCAGAAGCTCTTCTGCATCTGCCCTGGATTTCTTAGGTAGACTCTAGTTGCTCTATGGCACCAGTTCTGCAGTCTGGAAGAGGCTTGCCCCAGAGGACCCTTTGGTCCCAGCAGGCCCCAACTGGTATCTTGATTAGCAGTTTGGGTATGAGGTACCCATCCCAGACTGTGAGTGGGAAAAAAATCACCAGTCCTCTTCCGTAAGTCAGGCAGATAACCAGTCCCTGAAGAAGGGGAGGGTATTTTTCACAAGGGAATCTGAATGCTGTTTGGGAAGGGAAACGGAGGAAGGGCAGTCGAAAAATGGCCAGTGCCCAGCAAAGCACTGTAAGGAAGATATGGTAGCATGAGCAGAGCTGCGTAGGACTCCATGTCGAAGAGTAGACGCCTCACAGGAAAGAGGTCTCTGCCCCAGGCTTGTGTGGAACATTCACTCTAGACAACCCCGTGTCCCTGTCCCCATGAGAGCGCCGTCAGGCCGGGAAAGGCAGCATCTGGCCCAAGCAGCTGAGATGCCCAGCGCTATCAGCCTGGCCCAGTGAGCGCAGTGCCAGGAGACGGGGGTCAGCCAGAGAAGAGGGGGCTGGTGGATGCTGTGGACGGCAGTCTGGTGACTGAGACCAGCCTCTGGAGTTGGGAGATGTGGGTGTGAGTCCTGACTCTCCCACTTCCATGCTCTGTGACCTCTGGGACATCACTTAAGCCTCCCAGACCTCAGTTTTTGCATCGAGAAGATGGAGATGATAATAGTCTCTACCTCATAGAGTTGTGGTAATTAAATGAGGTAGACCATTAAAAGCTCTCAGCGTGCCTAGAACATTGCAAGCCTTTGATGAATGGCCTCTCCGTGAGAGGAGTGAGGAAGGAGCTGGTCAGCTTGGTGTGTGCATGTGGGGGACAGTCCCAAGGAGATACTCGGAGGGGTGTTACAGGTAAGAGTTAAAGGAAATAAACAACTGCCTTGGAAAGAAGGCGTCAGGAGCCTGGTGGGGGGTGTCTCTGGCAATCATTGCACCCCTCATCCTTCCGCTGGTCTCTCTTGGCCTCCCCTTTGAAAGCTCACGGTCCCCTGCAGGATTTAATTTTTGTTCTGAGGGGATTTTACAAAGCACATGCCAGTTTCACATTGTGTGTGGAACAGACCCACGGGGGCCCATCTCTCCCAGTGACTTCTGCCTCCCCCCACCCCGCTCACTGCCCCTGTGTAGATTGCCTTTAAAAAGAACAATAAAACACGCCCACAGCCTGTAGAAGAAGGAGAGTTTATGAAGTCAAGGTATTCAGCGTCAATACTGAAGTATGCCTTAAAGATTAGCCACCTACACTTGATTTTCTGAAAGCATTGATAAGAAAAGACCTTATATTTTATTTTATTTTTTTTTTGCGGTACGCGGGCCTCTCACTGTTGTGGCCTCTCCCGCCGCGGAGCACAGGCTCCGGACGCGCAGGCCCAGCGGCCACGGCTCACGGGCCCAGCCGCTCCGCGGCATGTGGGATCTTCCCGGATCAGGGCACGAACCCGTGTCCCCTGCATCGGCAGGCGGACGCTCAACCACTGTGCCACCAGGGAAGCCCAAAGACCTTATATTTTATGCTGCTGGTCCAAGAGGCTAAAAGTAAAAAGCCTAGATAGATGTCTAATATATCTGTTATTCTTAAACCTTTTTTGCCAACTTGGAAAACAACTCATG